>NC_000069.6:80993725-81188725 GCF_000001635.26 Mus musculus
GTACCCAGTTCTCCCACCACAGCAAACCCTAAATACACCAACACACCAGAAAGCCAACCTAAAATCCTATCTCATGAAGATAATAGAGTCCTTTAGGGAGGATATAAATAACTGAAAGAAATATAGGAAAATGCAGGTAAACAAATAGAAACTCTTAAAGAGGAAATAAATAAACCCCTTAAAGAAACCCAGGAAAACACAACCAAAAAGGTGAAAGAGTTGAATAAAGTAGTTCAAAACCTAAAAGTGGAAGTAGAAACAATAAGGAAAACACAAATGGAGGCAAACCTGAAAATGTAAAACCAAGGAACGAGGTCAAGAATTGCAGATGTAAGCATCACCTACAGAATACAAGAGATAGAAGAGAGAATCTCAGATGTAGAAGATACTGCAGAAGAGATTGACACAACTGTCGAAGAAAATTCAAAACATAAGAAACTCCTAAAACAAAACATTCAGGAAATTCAGGACAGAATGAAAAGACCAAATCTAATAATAATTGGAGTATAGGAGAACAAAGATTATAAGCTAAAAGGACCTGAAAACATCCTAAACAAAATCATAGAAGAAAATTTCCTTTACCTAAATAAAGAGATGGCCATAGAGATACAAGAAGCCTTTAGAGCATCAAATAAATGGGACCAGAAAAGAAAGTCCTCTCATCACATAATAATCAAAACACTAAATGCACAGATCAAAGAAAGAATATTAAAAGCTGCAAGGAAAAAAGGCCAAGGAACATACAAAGGTTGACCTATTAAAATTACACCAGACTTCTCAACAGAGACACTGAAAATCAGAAGAGCCTCGTCATTGGTCATACAGACTTTAAGAGAACACAAATGCTAGCACAGGCTACTATACCCAGCAGAGAAACCAAAATATTCCAGGACAAAACCAAATTCAAACAGTATCTCTCTACCAATCTAGACCTACAGAGGATTCTAGAAGGAAAATTCCAGCAGAAGGAAGGTACCTACATCAAAGAAAAGACAAAATAATAAGCATCTCACAACAAAGCCAAAAGGAAAGAACCACATGCACATAAAGCCACCTACAAAACCAAACGTAACAGGAACTAACAGTCATCTGTCTTTAATATCTCTCAATATTAATGGACTCAACTCACCTATAAAAATACATAAGCTGACAGACTGGATATGGAAACAGGATCCAGCATTTTGCTGCATACAAGAAACACACTTCAATAACAAAGAGAAACACTATCTCAGAGTAAGAGGATGGAAAAAGGACCTCCAAGCAAATTGTCCTAAGAAACAAGCTGGAGTTGCCATCCTAATATTCAATAAAATAGATTTTCAACCAAAAGTTGTCAAGCATGATGAGGAAGGATACGTCATATTCATAAAAGGGAAAAATCCACCAAGAGAAAAATCTCAGTTCTGAACATCTATGCTCCAATGCAAGGGTACCCACATTCATAAAAGAAACTTTACTAAAGATCAAAAGACACATTGAACTCATCAAAATAGTAGTGAAAGACTTCAACACTCCACTCTCACCAATGGACAGGTCATTAAAACAGAAACTAAACACAGTGAAACTAAGAGAGGTTATGAACCAAATGGATTTAACAGATATCTACAGAACATTCACCCTAAAACAAAAGAATACACCTTCTTCTCAGTACTGCATGGTACCTTCTCCAAATCAACCATATAATTGGTCACAAAGCAAGCTTCAACTGATATAAGAAGATTCAAATGATCCCATGCATTGTATCAGATCACCATGGTTTAAGACTGGCCTTCAATAACAGCAAAATGGAAACTGAACAACTCTCTACTCAAAGACAACTTGGTCAGGGAAAAAGAAAGAAAGAAAGAAAGAAAGAAAGAAAGAAAGAAAGAAAGAAAGAAAGAAAGAAAGAAAGAGAGAGAGAGAGAGAGAGAGAGAGAGAGAGAGAGAGAGAGGGAGGGGGAGGGGGAGGGAGGGAGGGAGGAAGGAAGGAAGGAAGGAAGGAAGGAAGGAAGGAAGGAAGAAAGAAAGAAAGAAAGAAAGAAAGAAAGAAAGAAAGAAAGAAAGAAAGAAAGAGAGAAAGAAAGAAAACGTTAACACATCATACACAAACTCATGGAACACAATGAAATCAGTACTAAGAGGAAAATTCATAAAACTAAGTGCCCTGGTAAAGAAACTGGAAAGATCTTACACTAGCACTTTTTTTTTTTCGAGACAGGATTTCTCTGTGTAGCCCTGGCTGTCCTGGAACTCACTCTGTAGAACAGGCTAGCCTCAAATTCAGAAATCCACTTGTCTCTGCTTTCCAAGTGCTGGAATTAAAGGCAGGCACCACCACTGCCTAGCTACAGGAGTAACTTAACAGCACACCTGAGAGCTCTAGAACGAAAAAAGAAAAAGAAAACACATCCAAGAGGAGTAGAAGGAAATAGTAAAACTCAGAACTGAAATCAACCAAGTAGAAACAAATTGAACAATACAACCAATCAACAAAACCACAAGCTGGATCTTTGAGAGAATCAACAAGATAAATAACCCTGTAGCCAAACTAACTAAAGGGCCCAGAGACAGTATCCAAATTGACAAAATCAGAAATGAAAAGGGAGATATAACAACAGAAAGAGGAAATTCAAAAAAATCATCAGATCTTACTACAAAAATCTACACTCAACAAAACTCGAAAATCTAGATGAAATGGATGGATTTCTAGACAGATACCACAAACCAAAGATAAATAAAGAACAGATAAACTATAAATATATAGATAAATAAACTATCTAAACAGACCCTTATCCCATAAGGAAATACAAGAAGTCATTAAAAACCTCCCAACCAATAAAAGCCCAGGGCCAGAGGGATTTAATGCAGTATTCTACCAGACCAAAGAAGACCTGATAACAATATTTCTATAATTATTACATAAAATAGAAACATATGGAACACTACCTAATTCATTCTCTGAAGCCACAATTACTCTGATACCTAAACCACACAAGGAAGCAAACAAAAAAGAAAACTTCAGACCAATCTCACTTATGAATATTGGTGCAAAAATACTCAGTAAAATTCTTGCAAACCAAATTCAAGAATACATCAAAACCATCATTCACAATGACTAAGTAGGCTTTATCCCAAGGATGCAAGATTGATTCAATATATGAAAATCCATTAAAGTAATTGACTATATAAACAAATTCAAAGAAAAAAATCACATGATCATCTCCTTAGATGCAGAAAAGCATTTGACAAAATACAACACTCTTTCATGTTAAAAGTATTGGAGAGATCAGGAATCCAAGGCCACACATAAGCATCATAAAAGCAATTTACTGCAAACCAACAATAAATATCAAATTAAATGGAGACATACTTGACGCAATCCCACTAAAATCAGGGACAAGACAAGGATGCCCACTCTCCCCATATGTATATCAAAAAATCATCAGATCTTACTACAAAAATCTATACTCAACAAAACTGGAAATCTATATGAAATGCATGTATTTCTAGACAGATAACACAAACACAAATACTATAACATAGTACTTAAGGTTTTAGCTAGAACAATAAGACAACAAGAAGAGATCAAGGGGGATACAAATTGGTAAAGAAGAAATAAAGGTATCACTATTTGCAAATGATATGATAGTACATATAAGTCAACCAAAAATTCTACCACAGAACTTCTCCAGCTCTTAAACAACTTCAGCAAAGTAGCCAGTTATAAAATTAACTCAAATAAATCAGTAGACTTCCTTTATGAATATGATAAACAGGCTGAGAAAGAAAGTAGGGAAACAACTCCCTTCAAAATAGGCATCAATAATATAAAATACCTTGGGGTAACTCTAACCAAATAAGTGAAAGGTCTGTATGACAATAACTTCAAGTCTCTCAAGAAAGAAATCGAAGAAGATCTGAGAAATTGGAGATGTCTTCCATGCTCATGGACTGGGAGAATTAACATAGTAAAAATGGCCATCCGACCAAAGGCAATCTATAAATTCAATGTAATCCCCATCAAAATCCCAACACAATTCTTTAAAGACATGGAAAGAGCAATTCTCAAATTCATCTGGAAAGGCAAAAAACTGAGAATAGTGAAAAGAATTCTTAACAATAAGAGAACTGTTGGGGGAATCACTATCCCTGACCTCAAGCTCTACTACAGAGTAATAGTGATAAAAACAAAACAAAACAAAACAAAACAAAAACTGCACTGTATTGGTATAGAGGCAGATATGTTGATCAATGGATAGAACAGAAGACCCAGAAATAAAACCACACACTACCACACACTTAGACACCCTTGATCTTTGACAAAGAAGCCAAAAATATTCAGTGGAAAAAAGAAAGCATCTTCAATAAAAGGTGCTGGTCTAACTGGCTGTCTGAATGTAGAAAAAAAAAATAGACTCATATTTGTCACCTTGCACAAAGCTCAAGTCCAAGTAGATCAAAGATCTCAACATAAAACCAGATACACTGAATCTAATAGAAGAGAAATTGGGAAAGAGCCTTGAACTCAGTGACACAGGGGGGAATTTCCTACACAGAACTCCAGTGGCTCATGTTCTAAGATCAAGAGTTGGTAAATGGGACCTCATGAAACTGGAAAGTATCTGTAAGGCAAAATATATAGTTAATAGGACAAATTGGCAACTAACCCAGTGGGAAGAAATGTTCACTAGCCCCATATCTGGTAGAGGGCTAATATGCAAAATATATAAAGAACTCAAGAATCTAACCACCAGAAAAAACAAACAACCCAATCCAAAAATGGGGTATAGAATTAAACAAGGAATTCACAACAGAAGAATCTGAAATTGCTGAGAAGCACCTAAAGAAATGTTCAAAGTCCTTAGTGATCAGAGAAATGCAAATCAAAATGACCCTGAGATTTCACCTAACACCAATCAGAACGGCTAAGATCAATACCTCAGGTGATACCGCATGTTGGTAAGGATTTGGAGAAAAAGGAACAAACACTCCTCCATTGCTGGTGGGATTGCGAACTGGGACAACTCTGGAAATCAATCTGGAGGATCCCCAGAAAATTGGAAATAGATCTACCTGAAGGCCCAGCAATACCACTCTTGGGAATATACCCAAAAGATGACCCACCATGCCACAGTAACACGAGTTCTACTATGTTCATTGCAGCCTTATTTGTGATAGCCAGAAGCTGAAAACAACCCATGACAGAAGAATGGATACAGAAAAATGTGGTTCATTACACAATGGAGTACTACTCAGTTATTAAGAATGAGGACATCCTGAGGCAAATAAATGGACCTAGAAAATATCATCCAGAGTGTGATAACTCAGACCCAAAAGGATATGAATGGTATGTACTCACTAATATGTGGATATTAGCCTCCACACACACAAAACAATTATAGAATATCCAAGATACAGTCCACAGAACTCAAGAAAGGTGAACAAGCTGAAGAGTCCAAGTGAAGAATCCTCAATCTCACTTGGGGGGGGGTGAAAAAAGAAATCACAAGGTGGGAGGGAGTGAGGGTCATAGGTGGAAAAGGGGATAGGGTCGGGAATAGGGGAACATCATCTGGTATTGGGCAGGGGAAATGGTCTGAAGCCCTGAGAGTCAGCAGAAAGAATGGAAGCAGGCAACCTTGGGAAGTAGGAGGTAGGGGAACCCTCCAGAATGTACCAGAGACCAGGGAGGTGAGAGACTCTCAGGACTCACAGGGAGGGACCTTAGATGAAATCTAAGAGGAGAGCGAACTTGTAAAGTCCACTTTGGGCATAAAGAGAGGAATCAAGTGAGGGATGGGGCTGCCATCCCACAGTTAAAAGTCTCACCCATAATTGTTCCTGTCTGATAGGACTGCAGGAAGGAAAATGGAGAGGAGCCTGAGGAAAAGAAGGTCCAGTGACAGGCCCAAAGTGGGATCCAGCTCAAGGGAGGCCCCAAAGACCTGAAACTATTACTGAGGCTATGGAGCACTAAAATGGAACCTAACATGACTGCCCTCTGAAAGACCCAACAAGCAGCTGAAAGAGTCAGATGCAGATATTTGCACACAACCAATGGACAGGAACTGCTGAGCCCTGTGTTTGAATTAGGGGAAAGCTGGAAGAAACTGAGGAGGAGGGCAACCCTGTAGGAGGACTAGCAGTCTCAATTAACCTGAACCCCTGAGATCTCTCAGATACTGGAACACCAACCAGGCAGCATACACCAGCTGATATGAGGCCCCCAACACATATGCAGCAGAGGACTGTCAGGTCTGGGTTTAGTCAGAGAAGATGCACCTAATCCTCTAGAGACTAGAGGCCTCAGAGAGTTTAGAAGCCTGGTGGGGTGGGGAGTGTTGACATTCTCATGGAGACAGGGGTTCGGGAGGAGGTATCTAATGGGAAACAGTCAGAGGGTGAACCGGGAGAGGAATAAATTCTGGGATGTAAAATAAAGATTAAATAAAACTAAAACAAACAAACAAAAAGCAAAACAAGCAAACAAAAAACAGAAGAAAAAGAACACAAGAAAAGTCACAAGAAATAGATATAGACACAGTGATCTACTAGATTCACACTCAGGAAGCACATAAAAACACAAACCAGAAACCATAATATATGTAAGGGCATGTAGGGTAAAAAAAGAGAAAGGGATAATAATTATTAGTAATAGAATAATAAAAATAAATATACAATTTTTAAATATAAAGAAAAAAATGGAAAATTCCCTGATACAACTTTATGAGACAAGGAACCTGCAAGGATGCAAGTAAGTTTCTTTTCTGTTAACCATCTACTGCTGGACATGAGGCTGTCCCTTAAGAACAATTTGTGTCCCCACCTTGGAGAAACTAAATTTTCATTTGAAAGTGGTTATCTATTGGAGATAGATTCTGGGTTAGGGATTGAGGTATATCTTCACTGTTTTAAAATGCTAGGATTCCACTTGGTGTAGACCCATGCTGGGCCTGTGCATGCTGCCTCAGTCTCTGTCAGTTCAAATGTGTGATGATCTTGTTGATTTAGAAAGCCCGGTCTCCTTGCTGTCCTCCATTCCTTCTGGCTCTTACTTTCCTTTCTCTTTCTCCCCCATGGGTTTCTCTGAATCTCGAGGAGGGGAATTTGATGGAGACCCCCCCCCCCCCACTTAGGACTGAGTGTTTCAGGGTCTTTCACTCTCTGCGTATTGTCTGGCTGTAGGTCTTTGTATATCTTTCCATCTGCCACAGAAGGCAGCTTCTCCAGTGAGCAAGGCACTAATGTGAGGCTAGCAGAAAGTCATTAGAATCACTTTGGAATTACGCTTACAGTTTCTAAAAGAAGCTGGTCATGGAACACAGAAGGAGGAGATACCTGAGGAGGAATTAGCAGAGGATGTTGAAGAGATTGACCATGCCGAAAGGGAGTTGTGGCGTGGCCAGATCTTGTGGTTTAGAGGCCTGAACAGAGTCCAAACACAGATCCGAGGGGTGAATGCATTTCGTAGTTCTTTATACGAAGGGTTAGAGAAGCCAGAATCAAGAAGTTCAATCCACAACTTTATGACACGCCCTGAGTTTAGGATAGAAGATTCAGAGCCGCACATCCCCCTTATTGATGACACTGATGCTGAAGACGACGCCCCTACAAAACGCAACTCCAGACCTCCACCCTCTCCTAACAAAAATAACAATGCTGTTGACAGCGGAATTCACCTTACAATAGAAATGAACAAGTCTGCTACCTCTTCATCCCCAGGAAGCCCACTACATAGTTTGGAAACATCACTCTGATTGTAAGCTGAATGGTAACACACTAGCTGCATTGTAAAGAAACAAATCGAAACTGAGTCTTTTCACATATTGTGACGGACAAGATAGTATTCTTGTCTCTGGACTTCAACAGAAGATACACTTGTACGAATGTAGATTTATTTAAAAAATAAAAAACAAAAAACAAAGCTTTCTGCCAGACTGAGGGTGCTTTTTTGGGGTGTGGGAGAAACGAACTGACAGATAAACAGCGGTGACTCGGCATGAGTGGCCTGTGGGTCGTCAGTGGTACCTAACGTTGTCCTGACTAGCAGAGCTGTGGTTTATCTCAGTTCATGATGGCAGGGAGGGAGGAGTGACTCTGGATGAGACAGAGAGCCCTGGATCATTGAGTGAATACTTTAATTTCTGCTG
Source organism: Mus musculus (assembly GCF_000001635.26). NCBI lineage: Eukaryota > Metazoa > Chordata > Mammalia > Rodentia > Muridae > Mus > Mus musculus. Next base: position 81,001,858 of record NC_000069.6, read on the forward strand.
TTGGCTGTTAATAATTTGGATTATTTACGTTTATAAATGATACAGATCTGTTTACAAGGTTTGTAGATAATTTTTTTGTTCTTCATAGACGGGAAGTTTCCTTATAGTAATGCAGAGAAAAATTAGTCCTTCAAATACTGCTGTATTTTCAGTGAAAAAAAGGGGGGGTGTTTCTATTGAAACTGTAATAAAATTTTGCCTACAATTTATCTTGTTACATATGTAGATAAATTGCTAATACTAATAGCCAAATAGATAACACTAATGATTTGTTTAAAAAACAAAAAAGAAAAAAAGAAAACAAGACAAAAAAAAAAAAAAAAAACCAACAAAAACCATGAGCAGTGGTGTTCTAATGAAGTTATGGCATCTGTCCTAACTAGTTTCTTAAATACATTTACTACTTAATGGCTTTGAAAGAACTGTTTAATTTTTAAATGTTTTGAAAACTTGCTAATAACCTTTTGTTCAGAATTTAGTAGATTGTTTATTGTGGGACATCAAATACACAATGAAAGATGCTTGAAATGCCTTTGTTATTTCAGGCCAATCAAATTAAACTATCAAAGTACAAGAGAAACCTTTAGTCTTTTTTTTTTGTTTTGTTTTGTTTTGTTTTTATCTAAATATGTTAGTTCAGTGATGTCTTAGTGAACTGTGAGTGATTGCATTGATTTTTCTAATAACTCCGTAGATACCTTCACACAGCATAGAGGGGGCTGTTGGCATTTTGAGAAAGGTTAAGAGAGAGAGGCATACATCTTTTCCTTTTGTTTTTGAAACTTGTTTGTAAACATAAATAAATATGCCCTTTTATTAAATAAATACACAGCAATGGTTCTTCAGACAAAAAAAAAAATCACTTTATTGCAACATTCCTTTAGTAGAATAGTAGTATTTGGTTTTACTGTAGGTCCCTGGGCTATCTAATCTCATGTTCTTGGTAACCTAAGCTATGTCAGTTATGGGTTGTACCTCCCACAGTGGGTCTTAAGTCAAATCAGATATTGGTTAGTTAATTCCACAAGATTTGTCCCAGCATTGCACTAGTATGACTTGCAGGCAGCACACCATGAGAGAGGGAAGAGTTTATATCTGTATTGATGTTTGTGTTTTTCCTTTGGTAGTGTGCAGAGTACCTTCCAGTAACATGAATATTCACTTATAAGGGCACAGGTTCTATGTAGACACCAGCTTGATGTCTGCACATTTAATAAATTGTGTTGGTGTTGTCTTCAGCAGTAGGGCCTTTCTTTCAGATTGTGGAAAGCAACCTAGAGCATGGGCAACAGCCTAGATTGTTTGGTGTTCAAATAGGATCTCTTTGGCCAACATTTCAATAATATGCAACCCAATTCTCGTACTTGAAACTTTATTTGGAAGCAAGAAATGTGCAGTTGGGACTCTGTCTCTCCCATTGGGGGGGGGGGGGGGCAAGACCATTTATATCACTTTAATATATGTATATATTTTAGGAAGTTTCTACTGTTTAGGTTTCCACACTACCCTTCAAATGGCCCTTTATTTTAGTGGTGTCTCCCCATATTCTCTCCTTCATCCCTTTCTTTATGCCCCTTTCTCACTACTTGACCTTCCCATTCCAGCACCACGCCAATCCATCCATAATTATCTATTCTCTTTCCCTTTCCTGGGAAGATCTACCTATCTGTCCCCCACTCTCAGTCATTTGTTCAATATCTAATTTCTGTGACTCTATGGATTGTAGTTTGCTTAATATCAATTTAACCTACTAGCCAGATGTAATGGATACATAATGTATTTGTCTTTCTGGGTCTGAGTTTACATAACTGAGGGTGTTTTTTAAGTACTATTCCTTTTTCCTGTGAATTCCATGATTTTATTTTATAGTTGCTATTCTGTTGTATAAATGTGACACATTTTCTTTTTCCATCTATCTGTTGTAGGACATCTAGGTTGTTTCTAATTTTTTGCTATTATGAATAGGGAAACAATAAACATGACTGAGCAAATGTCTACATAGTAGGCTGAAGCATCCTTTGCGTATATACCCAAGAGTGGTATAGCTAGACTTTGAGGTAAACCAATTTCCATCTTCCAGAGGAACAACCAACATTGATTTACAATGCAGGTATATAAGTGTGCAGTAGCACTAGCAATGGATAATGTTCCCCTTACTCAACATATTTACCAACATGAGCTGTCATTTGTTGATCTTATGTTGAAAATCTTCATTCTCATCTGCTCCTATTATCCGTAGGTTCGGTCTTCTCATTTTGTCCTGGATGTTTTGAATTAGGATCTTTTTGCATTTTTGCATTTTTTTATTGTTGTGTCCATGTTCTCTATGAAATCTTCTGCATCTGAGATTCTCTCTTCCATCTCATATATTCTGTTGCTGATGCTCGCATCTATGGCTCCTGATTTCTTTCCTAGGATTTCTATCTCCAGAGTTGTCTCCCTTTGGGTTTTCTTTATTGTTTCTACTTCCCTTTTTAGATCTTGGATGGTTTTGTTCAATTCTATCACCTGTTTGGTTGTGTTTTCCTGTAATTCTTTAAGGGATTTTTGCGCTTGCTCTTTAAGGCCTTCAACCTGTCTAGCAGTGTTCTCCTGTATTTCTTTAAGTGAGTTATTAATGGCCTCATTAAAATCCTCTACTAGCATCGTTAGATATGATTTTAAATCTGAATCTTGCTTTTCATGTGTGTTGGGTATCCAAGGACTTGCTGTGGTGGGAGTGCTGGTTTCTGATAGTGCTGAGTGGTCTTGGTTTCTGTTAGTAAGATTCTTATGTTTTCCTTTCACCTTCCTGTAATCTCTGGTGTTAGTTGTTATAGCTGTCTCTGGCTGGAGCTTGTTCCTCCTGTGCTTTTGTTAGCCTCTGTCAGAACTCCTGGGAGTCCAACTCTCTCCTGAGCCTCAGTGGTCAGAGAACTCTCTGCACGAAAGTACATAGAGGTCAAGAGCACTGCTCTACCTCCTGGCTGAAGATAAAGGCCCGAAAGGGACACTGTCCCAGAAGCTGTGCTGCTTCTGTGGTCCGTGCGCTCTCTTGTGCAGACTGGTCTCTTTGTGATCCAGGATACAAGATGGAAACTTGTTTTCTAAGTGGTGACAATCCATGCACAATGGTTTATGTAATAAATATAGTTTCATAACAGGGACTTCTGATTGGCTCAATCATGACTGAGGCAAACACTCAGAAGCAGTTATTCTTTTTTATTCTTTCTAGCTCTCTCTCTCTCTTAGAAATTCACTTTCTTTAATGTACAGAAAAAATGTATGAGTAGAAGTGGTGTAAATATGTGACCATGTTATTAACTATTTTTTTTATTTTAAACTCCAGATTTTATTCCCCTCCTGGTCCACCCTCCAACTGTTCCATATCCCAAACCTCCTCTGTACCCCCCATCCCCGTCTCCACGAGGATGTCCCCATACCTGACCCCTACCCCACCAAACCTCTAAACTCCCTGGGGCCTCCTGTCTCTTGAGTATTAGGTGTATCTTCTCTGACTAAACCCAGACTCAGTAGTCCTCTGCTGTATATGTGTTGGGGGCCTCATATCAGCTGCCTCATATATGCTGCATGGTTGGTGTTTCAGTATCTGAGGGATCTCAGGGATTCAGGTTACTTGAGACTGCTGGTCCTCCTACAGGGTTGCCCTCCTCCTCAGTTTCTTCCACCTTTTCCCTAATTTAAACACAGAGCTCAGCAGTTCCTGTCCATTGGTTGTGTGCAAATATCTGCATCTGACTCTTTCAGCTGTTTGTTGGGTCTTTCAGAGGGCAGTCATGATAGATCCCTTTTTGAGTGCTCCATAGCCTCAGTAATAGTTTCAGGTCTTTGGGGCCTCCCTTGAGCTAGATCTCACTTCGGGCCTGTTGCTGGACCTTCTTTTCCTCAGGCTCCTCTCCATTTTTCATCCCTGCAGTTCTTTTAGACAGGAATAATTATGGGTCAGATCATCCTGAGTGAGGTAAATCAGACACAAAAGGACATGCATAGTGTACTCACTAATAAGTGGATATTAGCCAAAAGAAAAAAAAATAAAGTGCCAAATACTCAACACATAGTCCACAGAACTCAGAAAGGTCAAAAAGCAGAAGGGACTAAGTAAGGATGCCTCAGTCCCACTTGGGAGGGAGAAGAAAGCAACCACAAGGGTGGAGGAAGGGACCTGGGAGGGAAAGGGGGTGGGGTGGGGGGGTGGAGAGGGGAACATGATTGGGTATTGGGTGAGGGAAAAGGAATGAAATTCCTGAGGGCCAGCAGAAAGAATGGAAACATGCAACCTTGGGAGGTAGGAGATTGGTGTACCCTCCAGAGTGTACCAGAGACCTGGGAGGTGAGAGACTCTCAGGACTCAAAGAAAGGAACCTTAGATTAAATGTCCTACAGTGGGGGGAGGGAGCTTGTAGAGAGCCCACCTCCAGCAGAAAGACAGGGCATCAAGTGAGGGATGGGCTTGCCATCCCACAGAAGCAGTGATTCTTGAGCCAGCTTTCTAACTTAGAGTTTGGGCCTTTGCCAAATATATATTTTCTATTTCTTTTTGATGATCACCATATCTATGTATATAGTCTTGGATAACTGATGATGAAACTATTTTGGGGTGATTATTTTTTAGTGCTCTTTCCATAACTGAATTGATTTTGTTCTATGGGTAAGAATGCATGCATTCGAGCACACTTCCATATGCATGCCTACATCCAAAACATACCTTTGCATATCTCTTCCTCCCATTTTTCTGTCTTGAAACTTTTATGGCTTTTCCTTCCAGGTCCCTGGAAAAGTGACTGTGACATCAGCTCCTACTCAAAGATTGTGGACTAACTTCTCTGTGTTATATATCTGCTTCAGGGCTATTGTTCCCACTTATGGGAACTCTCTCCACATCTTTGTTTGCACAGAAGCATCTGACACAATGCCTTTAATTAACAGAGTTACTGCCTTGCCCTGAGGATTTCCCAGTACCAGAGTATCTTTCCAGGCCATTTCTGAGAACTCCTCAGCTGTTACGCTGTCATGTTATTCCAGAAATTCTTCCTAGCTTTTCCATGATGTGGGACAGTGAAGGTCTCAACCCACCATCATTCTGAAGTCCAATATCAACTGCTAGAGTATGACCCTCAGAAGCTGACTTCAAGCTTGTGTTAGAAATGTAGTCATATTCCTAGGGAAAATGCATGTACATAATAAAGAGTAAGGAAGGATAAAGCAGGCCAAAGAGTCAACTGATTACCATGTTGGTCTATAGCCTATAGGAGAAGAAGGCCAGGACTGGGCAGTGACTGCAATGGTGCTATCAGAAAACCTAGTCTTGGCCAGTGGGATTGTAGCTCATTCATAGAAAGAGCATCTCCCACACCCCCATTATGCTAGTGATAATCTTCACAATGCATTTGTTGCTTTATGTTGACTTTGTGATCTACTAATAGGTGAATACTTATTTTGTGGAAAGTAGTTTCCTAAAGCTACTTGTCAATACTTCATGCCTCTCTCCTAGGATCACCACATGCTCATCACACTGTATGTCATGAGAAACTGGATGCCTCACAGTGGCAGACAATGTCTTTGCCCATACTCATTGCTAGGTCTGCAATAGGCCTGCTCATGTGCTATTCAGGATATTGTTCAGGATCTTAGAGTTGATTTAATATGAAACACTAACATCAATCACATTGATATCAGTCGTATCACATCACATGTATACATGCCAATGCAGCAAAGTTACTGGTACTGCAGGTTATGGGTATGACATTCTGGACCAACAATAACTTGAGGTGTCATGAAAACACGTAGTTCACATTTGAAATAAACCAAATGGAAGTTTACGCAAGTGTAACTACAGTCCTAAAAGTGTAAAACATACTATCAAGATGAGTTAGAGATTTGAAATAATCAGTAACAAAAATTAAATCTGACTTATTATGGCACAAAAATATTAAGTTATCTCTCTGTTCTAGCAAATGATATTAAAATATTGAAAATAGATCAGAATATATATCAACATGCCATATAAAAAACAATACAGAGACATATTTGGCCTTAACTTATTAAAATACTGTACAATTTCTTCAGTCATGTTTGTAAAATTTGTTATTAAAATATTATTTAGTTTGGTTAAATATTAAACCTCTTTAAAGGAGGTTTAATTAAGGAAGGTTAAATATTATTAACATCCCAATTAAAAATAGACTTGTATCACCTCTGATTTTCATAATTTTGTTTTATTTCACTTCAAAAATGTTGCAACTTGTAAAACCCACATTTTCACAGACTTTAAGCCCACTTTCATAGATTTCTACAATGCTATGGGAATTTTATTTTCATTTAGATATTACATGCACAAGAGTGAAAATATTTGAAATATTAGAGTATAATGCAGTGTTGTCTTTTAAAATCCCAACACAATAATTCAGATTGAATGGAATTATGAATTGAAATAAATTTGTTGGAATAAAATTTAAAAATTTAAGATGGTCCTCATTATTTTTATGAGAGATTGTTAAGCTTTTCAACATATACCAAACAGTAGTTCCTGTCCTGAAGGCACTTCCCCAGGTGGAAATACTGATGTCACAACAGAGTTGAGAGACCTCACTCAAAGTCATCACAGTTAAGAGACTAGTTTTAATTTTACAACAAATTAGAGAGTTCTTTAAATTTTCTTTTTCAGTTTTGTCATATCCATTTCTCTGAGAGGATTAAGATAGGTGCCTCATTATTTTAAAAGTATATGAAAATAGCCATTAATTCAGCAGGATAAATGAAAACCATCATTACACCACAAACATATTCTGCTCTTACAGTGATCCAAAGCCTATGAAAACTATCAAATTGTGTAACATGCTAGTCGGTGCTTAATATTATCAGTAACAGTGCTTATCAATGTTACACTTAGATAAATATGATTATTATTATAATTAATTTTATCTATTTCTTAGCAAGAACATAAATGATAATTACAATTGCTTAATCCAGATGGCTCTATTGTAGTAGAGATAGGAAGTCAAATATCGATGGCTTGGAAAGAATGGCAGTTTTTACTCATAAAGAACAAACCAGAGGTGAACAATTAGTATAAAAAAACAAACCCTGAAGTCCATATAGAACCCCTGCTCCTACACACTGTCTAGTCTACTTACTTTCTCTAGCATGAAACTAAAGACCAAGAATAGCTACTGGACCATCAGCCAAGCAAATGGCATGATGAAAGAAAACAGACATAACTTACAAATAATGATGTAGTATCTGCCCAGCATGTGTTCCTTAAAGTTTATTTCCTAGAAATATCCTTGAACTCTTGGATAAAGTACCTTCTCTGGCAAGTGGTTTCTTGGTTATAACTAGCTAGAGAATTGCAATATATCTCCTGTGCATCAAAGTTGCTATCGCTGGGACACGGAAGGAGTAGTAGGTAGCCGGATGTGAGGTCATTCTGTACCACAGATGCTTGTCTTGTCTTCAAAGAATTTATTGTCATTAAGACTGTATTTCCAAGGAGTTGATTAAGTTTGACTCTCTGTCCTCAGCTCTTATCTTTTCTCCCTGGTTTCTGTCCTGTGGTATGAATCTAGTTTTCTGTTTCCTAGGAGACCAGTTAGTAATATGTTTGAACATCAGTCTTACTTCCCTATTTGACTTCATTCCAATATTATCTCTCAAGTCATTTTTGCCAACTTGGATAGTCATTTAAGCTTTAGTCACAAGGCTCAGAGCCCTTCTCTGGTCACATCTCAGTTACCACAAGCAACGATCTAACAGCCAGTTCCTTTCCAGGAGAGTTTGTTTATTAGTGCCCTGACCTTACTGTGGAGTTTAGAACCCCAGGCAAGACCCTTTCTTAAGCTTTGCTACAAGATAGCTGTTCATTTTCTAGACCAATTGCTCAGTAGCCTCATTGCTGTGTTTGTTCTCATCTTACTCTAATGTGTAGGGCACCCTCTTTGAGGATTGCTTTGAGAAGTAGAAGGCTCCTTTTCCTTTCCACTGACATAATTTCACAAACATTCCCAAGACGTAGCAGTGAAAGTGGGATCCTCAGAGATAACTCCTTTCTCTCCAGAACACTTTGTCAAATAAAACAGGGGATCACTGTGTACTCTCACAATGCCTTCCCAGTCTAATATTTCACGATTTCAAGACAGCTACAGCACATTTCCTTATTTATCTCTGACTTTCAACTGCTGGGTTCACTTCTTGGCAGGTGTTCTTTGGCACTCTTCTGTGGATAGTCTACACACCTTCCAGCAGGAATGGCTTCAAAGAATTATTCTATTTACTGTTACTGATTACGCAACCCATCATTTTTGACAGCCATAACACGACTTCCTGGAATTAGGAGAACACATTGTTCTTAACTGGCAATATGTGGAAGAAATTTAAAAACAAATTCCCCAGAAAATAGTCTATGGTGAATTAAAAAGCCATTAAAACTAGTCCTTGTGTCAAACACTATCTAAATTGTCTTTGGTAATGCAGAGGATACAATGAAGGGCAATATTTACTGCACAAGATAAAGGTGACTAATGTGCTGCTTAGCTTCAGAAGATCAAATCTAAGGTAAGGGGATCAAGTTCTTCTCAAGTCTCTGTACAGATAAACTGGGTTGTGGGTTTCCATCAAACTCAGAGATACAAAGGTAAATAGTATTATCCAAAAAACAGGATTAAATTTATTACCCCAAAATCTAAGAAGTCATTTTAAAATAAGTTAATCTTGCCCTAAACTTTAGAACACTAAATAGTAGAACACTAACTAGACAAAGATCTTTTGCATTTGGGTCTGAAACGACTGTTCACTCCTTTCTTTTCTCTCCATTATCATAATTCTGCCTAGCAATAATCTGTGTTTCTCATTTGATTTCTTTGCCTCATGTTTTCTGCCACCATTACAACTTATCTTATGGTATTACCACAAATATTAGATAGCCTATGCTGTGGGGAGACATTCTGAAAGTTTAGTGGTTTCACAGATCTGTGTATGCACAAATATATGCAGGAACACACATACTTTCTGTCTGTGGGCATTCTGTAGGCAGATCCCTTCAACAACCATCAGGGTTCTAGTCTACTGCTATGTGCAAGTACAGAACATCTTCTTTAGCCACCTGAGTCACAGAAATTATAACAGAACACTCTGGACAAGTGTCTACGAGATTTTCCTTACATTATAAATTTGCTAGCTGTAGATAAAGGAGAGCAATGTAAACTCTCTCTCTCTCTCTCTCTCTCTCTCTCTCTCTCTCTCTCTCTCTCTCTCTCTCTCTGTGTGTGTGTGTGTGTGTGTGTGTGTGTGTCTGCACATAGAATTTTCTCTGTCCACTAGAAGTTCTGTGGATAGCTCCTATCATGATGGTAAGTTGTGCTCTGTGTCTATTCTTTGGATTAACTTTCTATTTATTTCTTGTTTTTTTTTTTCTATTTAATCATTTCCTCCATTGTCTCCTCCCCTTCTCCTCAGAGAAGGGGATTCCCCCTTTGGTATTACCCTACCCTGGACAGGGTTCATTCTCTCTCACTGAGGCCCAACCAAGCAGTCCGGTATGGGAAAAGAGATCCAATGGAAGGAAACAGAGAACAAAACAGTTCCCGGTCTACTTGTTAGGGGTTCCACATGAAGAGCAACTGGCTGATTTGCTATAAATGTTTAGGAGGCTGAGGTCCAGCCCTTGAATGCTCCCTGGTTGGTATCCTAGTCTCTGTGACTCTCATAGACCCAGGTTAGTTGACTCTGTGGGTCTTGTGGTATCCTTAACCCCAATGACTTGCTCACTTTTCTAACCCCAACTCTTCAACAAGACTCCTCTACCTGATGTCTAACTGTGGGTTTCTGCATCTGCCTCCATCTGCTTCTGGATAAAGTCTCCCAGGAGACATTTATGCTAGGCTCCTGTCTACAAGCATAGCAGAGACCATTAATTCTGTCAGGGGTTGGTTTTCTCACATGGGATGGGTCTCAAGTTGGGGTAGTCATTGATTAGCTGTCCCCTTAGTCTCTATTCCATTTTTGTCCCTGCACATCTTGTAGCAAAGACAGATTGCAGGTTTTGTGGATAGACGTCTTCCCCCCGCCACCCCGGAAGTTCTGCATGAGTATAGGAGGTGGCCACTTCAGTCTCTATATCCCCCACTGGTAGGAATCTTGGCTATGGTCATACCCATAGACTTCCCATATTCTTGCCAGTTCCTGGCATCCAGCTAATCACCAGCCCCTTGTCACCACCATCTATTTCTATTCTCATTCCTAGCCTTCTCCACTCCCCCTTTCCTAACACTTCATCTCCATTTCTGTTCCTTTCCTCACCTCCTCTCCTACCCAGTTCCCTCCTTCTATCCACCACTATTTAGTTTCTTTTTCTGAGTGAGATTTGTGCATCTGCCCTTGGGATCTCCTTATTACCCAGTTTCTTTGGGTCTGTGGATTATAGCATGGTTGTCCTGAACTTTATGGCTAAAATGTCTACTTATAAATGAGTACATAGCATATGTGTCTATTTATTTCTAACTAAATAGAATATTTGGAATTGTTAGAATAAAAAGAGATTGACTTAATATTGAATGAATAAATATTTCCAGGTAAGATGGATGATTAGAAGCTGCTTCCATAGGACAAGGTAATGAGAACAGTAAGGATAGCAGAGAATCGACTATATTACAGAAAGAAAAGGAGAAGAGCCCCAGAACTCACAAAGGGAGTGGAAGCACAGCTGAAAAGAGTGGTGAAACTGAGAAACTCAGCAAATACAAGTAGCATTAAACTCTGGTCTAGCTCTCCCCAGCAGGAACAGGAGATGTAGACATTTCACACAAAAGAGAGACCAGATAGAGTAGAAATCAGAGCAATCTCACCGTTCTCACAAACCTGGAGTCTAGATGTAGAACTTGGTCAGACAGTAACTCTTCAAACATCACAGGTGAGCCACTGACTCAAACCAGAGCCATCCCAACGTACATAGTCTAGGGCATCTAGAAAGGGTGCAGGAACCTGTCCAGTCCAGAGTTTTCAAGCTTTATTTATTTATACAAGCTGCTTGGATGTAGAGAAGAGAAGCTTTAAAAATGAATAGTTCGACTTTGTGATCATTAAGTTGAGAAATCTTCTTTAGATATTTACTTAGTAAAAAATAGCAGAAGTGTTTTTAAGGTCATTTCAGAAATTATTGGGAGTTTTTTCTTAGTATCAAGCCAAAATGTATTAAACAATTTTTAAGGAAACTTTTAGCAATTTAAACCTTTTTGAAAAATCAACCATTCTAAAACAATGCAATATAAAGTTGCACCATTTTGATACTTATATGCTCAGGAATGACAGTAGAAAAATGATAAAACTCTTTGTATTCTATAGTTAAACCACCATGCTCGGGGAGAGAGAGAGAGAGAGAGAGAGAGAGAGAGAGAGAGAGAGAGAGAGAGAGAGAGAGAGAGAGAGAGAGAGAGAATCCTGTGAGATTCTTGGAGTCTAGCTCAAGCATTTCAGACAATACTTGCTTTTGATATGTTGTATAACACCGGGTACAGGGTGTGGATGCATGTTACACATTTGGAACTAAGGCTGCAGTGAAGCCACGTGGTACAACATGGGAAGGAAATATCAGAAACATTTGTAGTCATTACAACTTTTATTTTGAAATAATTTGGGACCATTTCATATTCAGAAAACTGACTCTAGTATTGATGTTTTCTACAATTCCTCATTCAGTTATATGGCCTTGTATAAGATCACAATTAACTGAAGGAAGATGCAAAAGAGGCTACAATCAAGGAAATACATTCAATACATCAATATATTGTGTGGAAAATATTTTAAAAGGTGGGCTGTGCTTGTGCCTCTGCACTGGTGGCCTGGCCAGCTATGCACTGATGGGCAATGGCTGACCTGTTTTTATCTCATGGAGACTCTGACTCAGAACTCCACATTCTTTCCATCCAGCTCTCTAGGTTCCCACTTGGGGGTTAGTCACTATCACACCAACCCCATGCTTCAAATCCCCTAGAGCCTTTGTGATGCACCTCAGGCAAACTCACACTTTGCCATCATACCTTTCTCTCTTGAACTCAGATGAGCTGCCACATGAAGGAAAACACCACACAAACTTAGTTCAGAAATGATAACTCGATCACTGTGCACAACAATTCAAATCCTAATCTTGTAAGCCTTATTAAATCTAACTCAGAGGAGCCTGACAGATCTGCCATTGAAACTGGGAGACATGCGTAGCTACATCTTGTCCTCACGCTATCTCCATCCAAAAAAAAGACCTTAACTCTCTCCTGCTTCCTCTTTTCCCCTCTTCAACCTGGAAGTCCCACCTACTCACCCAGTGATTGGCTCCTTTATTCATTAGAGGATTGGTTCACAAGAAGTCACCTGAGTAGGACTCACTCCTTGTCCACAACCCCTCCCAGGAGAGTGGAATTAGCATCAACATACAAACAGCACCAGACCCATCTACAACAATATATCAATAAAAATCATCAGTAAACACAAACCAATAAACAGCCATGCCCAAAACATTCAGGAACTCTGGGTTATGATACTAAATCCAAACCTAAGAATTCATAGGATAGAATGAAAAACTCTGATGAAAATTAGTCTCAAAAAATCTATTCAAAAAGTTACACAGAAAAGTTCCAAATATTACCAAAAGAAATGAGGGTCTTCAAGGGAACATTTTTTTTATAATCTTATTATTATTTAAATTACTGGCTATTGGCAATGTATTAAAAACTATGATTCTCACCTCAAAGGGAATATGGCATAATTTATTCTGGGGCCAAATACTAATGACGATGACCTGGGAATGCAGATTCAGGTTTCCCTAAAGATCATGTTTCATTATTGAAACTGATGTATAAGCTTTGTATTGTTGCAGAGGAAAGAAAGTACTATATGAAAATATTTACTAAATACACTGGCGGGAGCGATAGGTAGTTATATTATAGAAACACAGAGGAAAAAAATCTGTTACAACGTTAGGTGTTAACTGATGAAGTTCTTAGCTTTGGGCTGACAATAGCTGACTTTGATAGTCATATGACTGTTAGGATTGGACACATATGTGCATAATGGGTGACTTTAAAAGGATTAAAAACAACCCAAAATAATTTGTCTCTAACCTATACCATTAATTCTCCATAAGTGTTAAGATTTCTGTTTAATCATTATTTTTAATTTTATGTGTAAGTGTGTGGGTCTGTGCTCATAGTTTCCATAGATGTCAGATCACCAGAAACAGAAATTACAGGCACTTATAAGTTGCCTTATGTGGACCAAATATGGATCCCCTGAGAGAACATTAAGTGCTTTAAACCACTAAGCCACCTTTCCAATGTGATTGTCCAAAATCTTGAAGTTTAGTCTTTGGCCCTTGTAGCATCTTTAATATAGGTGTAGCTTTGTCATTGCTCCTCTTCTTGTTGTTGTCGTTGTTGTTGGTGGTGCTAATGTTTCTTCTTTGGGGAACTTCTATTCACACTGTGGAATTTGACCAGATATTCTGTCACAATTTGCCACTTAGGAGCTATAAATGCCACTTGGAAACTGTTTTTGCTGAATATTACTGACACATCTTGTGCCAAAAGGCAACAAAAAGCAAAGCCTGGGAGGTAGCTATTGTCGTAAACCTGCAGCCACATCAGGTTTCAGGAAGAAGAAGACTGATTGAGAAATACCTTTGTGTAAGAGTCCAGAACTGCCTGAAGCTATGACAGAATTCACGTCTACATCCAAAATGAGGTCAATTATCAAGCTAGCAAGGCTGGGCCAGTGGTAATCACCTCCTAAGAAGCGGTTTGTTCCCTCAAGCCATCACCTTATAGAGACAGAACTGAGAAAATGATTATAGAGGCTCCACCTTGATTAACTGTGCAAACCCCTTGCCATTTAAACCCAAAGCTCATGCTAGTACCACAGTGATGGACTTAGGCTCACTCTGCCAGAGTAGATCAAGTTCTTTCAGAAAGCAGACATTGAATAAGAACTGTGGAGAAGGCATAAGCTCCCAAACCTGCCTCTAGTGATATCTCCCAAAGGTTCCATAGCATCCCCAATCAGTACCACCAAGTAGGCACTAAGTATTCAAATATTTGATCCTATGGGGGAAACACCTCATTAAATCCACTACAAGAATCCTCATCCATAAATAAAATAAAAGATCTCTAAGGCTACTCTAACACCCTCACCCCTAGAAAAGGGTTAACTTTCCAACTCTTTTTAAAAATTTTTTAATTATTATTTTTTATTAGGTATTTTCTTCATTTACATTTCCAATGCTATCCCAAAAGTCCCCCAAACCTCCCCCCTCCCCTCCCCCCCCCCCACTTCTTGGCCCTGGCGTTCCCCTGTACTGAGTCATATAAAGTTTGCGTGTCCAATGGGCCTCTCTCTCCACTGATGGCCGACTAGGTCATCTTCTGATACATATGCAGCTAGAGACACGAGCTCCGGGGGGTACTGGTTAGTTCATATTGTTGTTCCACCTATAGGGTTGCAGATCCCTTTAGCTCCTTGGGGGCCCTGTGATCCATTCAATAGCTGACTGTGAGCATCCACTTCTGTGTTTGCTAGGCCCCAGAATAGCCTCACAAGAGACAGCTATATCAGGGTCCTTTCAACAAAATCTTGCTACGGTGTGCAATGGTGTCAGCGTTTGGAGGCTGATTATGGGATGGATCCCAGGGTATGGCAGTCTCTAGATGGTCCATCCTTTCGTCTCAGCTCCAAACTTTGTCTCTGTAACTCCTTCCAAGGGTGTTTTGTTCCCAATTCTAAGAAGGGACACAGCCAGCCCCCCTTTATCTGTTCCCTTTCCAAATGTGCCACACTAACTCACTCTCTTTTCTGTGCTCCTCACTGTTACTGTCTGTGATGGATGTGGCTAAGTCTAGTACAGTGGCATTTGTGGATAAGGTGTTTTAGCATAAACCCTTTTTAGTGGGACTATTTACATATCACACAAGTGATGGCACGATGTTAGCAAGGATCTTCCACTGCTTTGGGGCCTTCATAACTATGCTTTCCTGGAGTTACGGAAACTCCTGTTTTGTAGGATATTATGATGAGGCTTTTCCCGTTGTCTGTGAGTTTAGACCAGTTTTCCAAGATAAGTCTAAGGCATGATAGAGACACTAGAAGTGATGACTTAAGGTAAAAAATAAAGTGCTTGTCAACTTTCCAGAAACACAGAAGTCGATGCGCACCCAGATGGGCACTTATGCTGTTCATGCTCCGCTTCCATACCTATTGCATAGAGAGAGACTGACCTGTGATCACCCCCGGTGGACCCAGAGCTGGTAAGCGAGGTGGGGGCAGCTAGGAGCGGAAGAGGCCTCAAGTGCATGTGAACACAATGAGAACGAACTCTAGAGAGACAGCTTTGGTGACATAGTTCATTTAATGGGTTGGAACAAAAGTTACTTAAACCTTTGGGGGGGTGGCTATGAATCTTTAAGATGAGTCATTGGCCAGAGCCAGGTGCTCAGGTTGCCCCATTTGCACAGGAAGGAATTCCAGGTGCCTGTAGACATGACCTTATTAAGGGAGAGGAAGTTTACCTGGCTTCTGGGGGACAAAAACATAGGGACGCAAGGCTACTTGGACCAGGACGCAAACGGGCTGGGGCTGGGAAGCAGTGCTATTTCTGCCGATTTCAGGATGAGATTTCAAGGATTTGGACACCTCTTGACTCCACTCTTGCTCCAGGCCAGTCCTCTCCAATCCCATGGCTCTCTGGCCCTGCATAATTTTCTCAGGCCTTTCCAAGCAGTGGCTGACACTGCTGATTGTGTGATCTCTGGGGCATGAGGGGAATGGTTGCTGGGACTCTGGGTATTGACTCCTTTCTAGAAGAGTCAAAGTCTAGTCTACTGCCGAGGCTGCTTGACAATCAGATCAAAGATTGCAGCTTCTAGGGGGAGGGGCTGGCCCTTGAAGAAATGAGACTGTTTCCCAAAGCTGAAGGCAAGAGCCTTGGAAGCTGGCCAGCTATGAGTCATCAGGTAGGAGTCATCAGGAAAGAACTCAGCCCAGGAGCACAGGAATACAGCTAGGGCAAGACCTGAGGGGCCTTTGTAAAGAAACAGCAGCACTTTATTGCCAGGGCTAAGAAACAGGATGGAGCTGAAGCTGGGGGGAAGGGAGAGCAGAGTGAGGAGTGTCCAAGTCCAGCCCTGTAGAAACTGTTTGGTCACTTGCCATGACAGAAAACCCACATTCATTATTGCAAGAGCACCAATCCCATAAGGACTCATTCTTTTCCTGCCATTCTTGCATGTAGCATCAATCAACGTGATCAGAGGAGGAGCCGTGGTGGTGGTGATGGGGGTGGAGGAGGAGGAGGAGGAGGAAAGTGGACATGGAGAAGGAAGAGAAAGAGATGGTGGTGGCAGAGGAGGAGGAGAAGAAGTAGTAGAAAGAGTAAGTGGAACAGGGGATGTAGTCAGGCTGTCTTTCTCCATTTCTAAACTGTCCAGAGCATGCATGACTTGGGACCCAGAGATGCTTTGTGAAACTGGAATTATGCCACTAGAGAGGAACAACAGTTCAATAACCCTACATGAAACTGTGCTGATATCCAAGAAGGACTGGATGATTGTGGCCTATGCTCAGTGCGTTAGGCAGACACCAATGAGAGAACCCCAAAAGACAGGTTTGTGGAGTATGTTGGCTGCACCATAATTGTTTTTAGCTTACACCAAAACAAATCAACTAATTTTATCAACTATTTTCAGTTGTCAAAGCAAACCTTCTGTCTAAAAACAAGCTTACTCTTCCAAGTTGTATCCAAAGCTGATGATAAAAATGACCCCATAAATCCACAGACCCTAACCATTCAGGCTCACTCACCATCCCAATTACAGACAAAGAGGCAGGGAGATACTATGTAATCAGTGCAGCATACTGAGGAGAATAGATAAAAAAGATTGTGTGTGATCTCAAGTGCATCTTTGGGACACTAGGCTTAAATAAAGGTAAAACAGGAGTAAAGGGGAGGAGGTGGTCATAACTAATCAGTTTTGGCCATGGTATGGTCCAATTGGGCTCTGTTTTGCTTATTCGGGATAATTCCAGAAGTCCTTCCTGCCTGAGTGGGTAAACTGGAACTCAGTAGATAACACTTGCCCCAGGATGCATCCTCTTGATCTTGGATGCTCACCTTCATCGACATTCTGATCTGTCTCCGTTTTCCCAGAATACAAGTTTTAGGACACTGACTGAATGCAAGGGTCCTTGTTTTGCTCTTAGCTACCTTATGATCAATGCTTTATAGGAAAAAAGTTTTCAGTGACTTTTAGGTGGGGCATTGAAAGTAATTTTGGTCTCTGTCTTTGTCCTTTGAAATTGAAAATATAATCAATCCTGTTTGTGGGTTATATGCGAACATGAATTATATTACTCTTCCCATGTCTTAGACAAAATATCTGAGAAAAGGCAGCTCGTAGAAGGAAGGATTGATTTGGACATACATTTTGAGGTCCAGAGGATCATTGTGGGGAGGAGAGAGGAACAAGAATCTAAGATCAGCTGTTGCGCACAATGAGGAAACAAACCCGTTTATGCTGAGGTTCCACTCACTGTCTCTTTACTCAGTCCTAATCTCTCGCATAGGGCATGGCATTTGTCAGATTCAAGGTGAGTCTTCCCTGCTCAGTGCAATCTAGCTGGACACATCTTCATAAAGGCATAGGCACATCCAGAGATGTGTGAGAGAGGCATAATGACTGTAGAGGTGACAATGAAGGTTGACAACCACTACCAATTTAACTTATTTACTGATATATGGCTGGAGGATTTGTGTCTCCTTTCCTCTCTTCAACTACCTATTTCATCACCAACTCTTTCTGGCTGGCTACTGGCCTGAATGGAGAAATAGTAATATCATAAAAAATGAAATTAAAAAAAACATAGATCAGGGTCCTAGATCAGCTCCTGGTTGAATGATTTATTAATTTCTTAGTCCTAACTTTTCCTGGTTCCTCTGCCCTAAATGTACAATATGGGTGGGGGAGACAGAGTGTCAAGGGCCAGAGGTTACCTAGTAAGGAAGAGAAAGAAGAAAGAGACAGATGGATCAAGGAAATAAACAGTACAAGTGGTGACCTTTGAACTGAACTGAGATCCTTGCCTTCTAGTGGAAGATAATTAGCATCAATTTCCCAGAACCCAGGTTTGGTCTTACAATAAATCAGATACAATACCCAGAAGGACTTGGTTTATATTTCTATAGGCTTGCATTTCTCTCTTCTCCCTCAAGTATCTATATTTTATTACAGAAATAATTATAAACATGAGTTCTCAATATACCAACTAAAACCTAAATTTTTCTCTTCGTTTCAGTTTTGAGTGGTCAGGTGGCAGGCATCCATGAGCTGCATAGATTGATTTAATATGGGGTAATCCTTTTAGAGAAAGCCACCCCCCTGGTGGCTAATCTGCAGCACTACATCTCTTCTCCTTGACACAAAACTTAGAGTAGGAATCAGTCTCAAAAAGAAGTAATAATGCATTAGCTTTATATAACTCTTGTTATTTATGTATTAGCAATTATACCTGTCTTCAGTAATAATATTTACATATAAAGTGAGTTATGAGATAGAGAAGGATTAGTAATGTTTAAATATATGAACTTATTGCACCACAATGATCTTCCTGCCTTAGACTCCAGAATGGTGGAATATAAGCACGAGCTACCAGGCCTAGATGGGCTTCTGTGTATTAAAACATTTTAAAATTTATGGAACAGGTACCATATCTTGTGTCTAACTCTGGGACACAATTGCTCCTATATTGAGCATTTGAAAAGTACAGCTGTTGGTAGAGTTTGGATCTGGACTGTCCTCATAAGTCCATGTAGCAGACATGTGGTGCTGGGATGGTGTTATTTTTGAGGTGGTGAAGCTACCGAGGGGTCAGGGCAGTTGGAAACTATCAGAACATTGGGAAGCCATGCTCTAAAGGACTCTGGATTGTTTCTAGACCTGAGATAAACAGATTCTGACACAACATTGCATACATGGTCTCTGAGATCAAGATCCACACAGTGACCATTATTTCACTTTTACTTTTGCTCCATGATTAGTGTATACTCTGGTCACTGTAAGGATACAGGAGGAAGTAGAAATTAAATGCATAAAATTTGAGGAGAAACTAATAAAACCTTCTTTATTTTAATGAGCATATTTCCCAGGGCTTCTTTAACAAAGAACCCACAATAACAAAAGCTCCTGATGCTGGTCATACAAAAATCAAAATGTTAGGGCCATGAGTTCTCAGAGATTTCCAGGGGAAGGTGAGTCTTAACTTTTCCCAGATCCTAGTGGGGGGAAGCAGGGCAGCAACTTGGAGATAGGACCGAAAACAGAGACTGCTGGGGCCCCAACTTAATTATTTGTTCTCTCTGGGTTGCTCTGCTTGTTTTTTTATACAATCAAGACATACCTGCTTAGGGATATTACTACCAATGGTGAGTTGGGCTCCCCCATATCAGTCATCCATTGTGAAAATTCCTAACAGTCATAGCCCATACCTCAACCTAATGGATTCAATTCTTCAGCTGGGTTCCTTCTTGCCAGGTAACACCAATTTGTGTCAAGTTGACCATAATAACTAGCCAGTATAAATAACAACGGAGGCAGGGCCCGGATTTCTAACCCGATTTCTAAAGGATCACCCAGAAGTATGATCAGCATCTTCAACTTTGCATCTAAAGTACAGAATGTTGACCAGAAAGGCATCCTTAACATGTAATCCCAAAGGATGGTTGGAGGCAAGAGCAACAGTCTCAGCCTGAACTAGAAAGACTGAATGGTGTGAATAGCATCTGCGACCAAACCTCCTTGAGGAATGCCTAGGGTTTTGATAAACATCTGGAAATGCAGGATGGAATGCTGGGCTACTTAGGCTGGAACCAACAAGCAGGTTAGACTATTCCCACTCTCCCTCTGAAGCCCGCTCTCACTCTTCCACCATCTTGTCCTTGTCGCCTACCTCTTCATCTCGCTCTGTGTTGTACTCCCATTTTCTGCTGAGCTGGGAGAGGCCTTGGTGGGGACAGAATGAAGTTGATCCCGCCCCTCAGACAGGGCCCCTGGTGTAAGGCTTGGTTGCGTAATAATGTACATATTTTCTGGACCCACTAGTAGTGGAGGACTTTTCCCTTCTGAGGAATGTCCTCCTTGTGAATGTTAATGACTCCATGATAATTAGGAACAGCCTGAGTCCAGGAGTCGAGGGTGTGGCTATGTCTCAGCAAAATGCTAATCACTGTGACCTTCAGGGTATGGGAAAGAGCTCTAAATACATGAGTTCAAAAATCTATAATTTCTCACCTATGCAAAAAATAAGGAAGAAATAAGAATTATGAGGGGCTTCTTTTTTTTGTTTGTTTGATTGGGTTTGTTTTGTTTTGTTTTGTTTATTTGGTTTTTCGAGACAGGGTTACTCTGTGTAGTCCTGGCTGTCCTGGAAATCACTCCGTAGACCAGACTGGCCTCAAACTCAGAAATCCTCCTGTCTCTACCTCCCAAGTGCTGGGATTAAAGGTGTGCGCCACCACCACCCGGCATGAGGGGCTTCTTGAATCTAAAGGAACAAAGGTAGCTACACTATGAGTCAGCTTGTCAGAAAGACACAAAGACAGGCAGATTACTGAGTTCAAGGTCAGCCTGGAACATGGGGAGTCCAGGCCCAAGTGTGGTGGAAATGATAATTTCAGGATGGGGTCCCACCCAACTAATTTATCCTCCTGTGTTTAACGAGACAAACAGATCTCTGACTTCTTTTGCAATGTTAGAAAATAAAGCATGCTTGCTGTCTCCCCAAAATCAAAGGGCTGGGGTCCTAGGATGCTGATTTATAAGATAACCAAAAGGAAATCATAGAGTGAATGATGGGATTGATATGTAAAATAAAAGACTGGACTTGTTTCTGCAAGAGATGAGCTATCCAGAGAAATTTTAGGATAAAAAGAGAGAACTACTTGGAAAACTCACACACACAAACACACACACACACACACACACACACACACACACAGAGAGAGAGAGAGAGAGAGAGAGAGAGAGAGAGAGAAGGAGGGATGGAGAGAAGAGAGAGAAGCAAAGATAGAATAAGTGTAAAGCCTCACAGAATATTCTGATTCACTACCTGAAAAGACGTAGCTTTTACTAAGTTAAAAGGCTAAGAGACTGCTGAGTCAGCAAAGTGCTTCCCATGCAAGCATCTTGGATCTTCTGTACCCAATGTGAAAAGCAGGGCTAGGAGGTCCAAGACAGACAGGTCCCTGCAACTCAGTGGCCAGCAAGTCAGAGACTCTGTTCAAAGTGATAAAGAAGACACTTGATGCAGTCCTCTGTCTTCCACACCCATGTGTACTCATGTACATGCACATGTAACCAAACATGGACATGCTTATGCAAAACAAATGTACAGACATATACAACACACACACATCACATCCCAAAATGCAAGTTACCAATGGAATTTTCAATTGAACAAATGGATTGTTACATTTCTTTATCTGTCCTTTCATTTTATAAATAATTTTTTGCACTAAACTACATATTATTTATTCCAGCCCTTCTCTGTGAGCCGTCCATGTTGCAGCTGGCAGTAAGAACTGGATAAGTGTCAAAGTTAATGATTCAAGACAGATCTGGATTTTTCTCAAAACTGCTTACTTAGTAACGACTTGGACATTTTCAGAAGAAATGAAAAGTATATTCATTATTCTTAACAATCTGATTTATCTGCATCTTTTGTTTAGAAAGAAAACAATTGAAGAACAAATGACATTAAATAATGTAATGCCTAATCCTTAACAACTTGGAAGTAGGTGGACAGTAGTGTTTTAAACTTGTGCATGCATGATCGTTCTCCTTTTAAATATGCATAGCAGTCACCATAGTAACAGATGCAGCACCTCCTCTATGTGCCTCCTGGTGTTATTGATGTGAATAACTGCACAATATTAGACTCACAGAAAGGCAAAGAACAGACTCACAGTTGAACATAGTGAGATAAGTTTTAATAACTGTAGAACTCTTAATTCATATTTAATGTATAGAATACTAATATTCATTATTATATAATTTTGCAGTGATGATGGAACTATTTCCTCTGTAGCTAGTAACTAATAAATAAAAACACTAATATTAATGGTACACAATTTGCATATGTATTGAAGAATAGACAGAGCTCTCAATCAATATCCATTTACCCTGCTCTACGGAGTTCAAATAACATGGCCTTGTTACCATTAGCAAAACCAAAGTAGAAACTGACCACTGACATTTTGTAATACCTATGTATACACACACACACACACACACACACACACACACAGAGTTAAAAATAATGATTAGTAATATGAGTTCTAAATTTTTAAACATTTTTAAAAATTTTTAAATCTAATAGATTTTTCTCTATAAATGAATCTTTTGTTAAAAGATCTCAAACTTCCTCCATTTGACCTCACTTCTATTCTTAGATTTCATAGTTTTTTATTCCTGGATACATTTATTGTTTCTTCTGTTTTTCTTCCAGATTTATGTTTAGTAGGCCAAAAATATTTTTCAAATACAGGCTTGCTCCAGTAATTATCCTTCCACAAGGAAAAAAAAATAGGAAGTCTTGCCTATTAATCATCTGTCACTTCCCAAACAACCACCTGTCTTACTACCTCTTTATCAACGTCTATCAATCTAAATAGAGAAAGAGAACAAAAAGAGAAAGTTTGGTTGAAAACAAGACAATTACAGTATGACCTGGAAAATGGGAGAAATGAAAATTCAGCCAGGTATAGTTCATTTTTGTAGTTATAAAAGCTCTGGACTAGAGAAGTTAGTTGGTTAGTTAGTTTGTTTGTTTTGTTTATTTGCTTGCTTCTTTCTTTTGTTATCTGAATAAAAATTCATATTTCTGCTATTGAATAGTTTCTGTTGTGTGATGGTGTCCTGTAACAAATCAATGTTCTGGACCAAAAATTGCTGTATTTTAAAACATTTCAAAACTTTCAAAACTAAATTAGAAATGAAAATTCACTCATAGTTCCAGAAATACATGTGACCTTTCTCCTATAATGCCTTGTTCAATCAAATTTGCAGGCACATTTAGGTGGTGTAGTGGTTGAAAACTCCACACTCATGCATGAGTTACAAATTAATCATTTAAGAATATAGTATGCACTTCTGTACTTATGTGTCCAGAGAGACCTATAGAAGGATTTAAAATTTATTATCCTGACCATATTTTAAAAGTCTGATATCAATGTGAATAAATATTCATGAATTTGAAGTAACATGAATAATTATTTTATTAGATCATTAAGACAGTTTTCACTATACTATTAATAAACTTATTTCTTATAATAAAATATCAATCAATGCACATTCATTGTTTAAAGCAATGAGTTGGAGCTTGCAAGTAATAAAAAAGTCATGTTTGGTTTATTCTATAGCAGTTTGTCTTTTATGATATTAATCTAGGATGCAGCATAAGCTTTTGTAATAAATTCAGTTTCCCAAGCACATAGAACGCAAATGAATTACTGTTTTATTAGTTTACTATAGAGATGACAATTCATAAAATCATAACATCTCATATCTTATCGTATACCTTGGTGAGTCTTAAAATCCCTTATGATCAAGTAGCAGTAATTGAATTATTATTTAATATGCATGTGCTTTCACATATAACATACATGTTAGACTGTAGCATACAAAGTTAAAAGAGAATCGCATTCAACATCTTCTTACCAAGAAGCAAAGACACTTTCTTAGAAATTGTTTGCCAAAATGATGACATCTTGGATGAAATGGTTTGTTAATTAAGTAGACAGACACTTGTAAACCATATGTCCTGTATGACTTCCCAATCAGAAAGAATTAACTCTATCTAAACCAGTCAGACAATATGGACACAGGCTGTTTGCCAGGCCTTAGACGCAGCCTAGTGATGTTGAAATGGAATTTAGCACCATATTTGCAAAAAGACATACACATTGTCACTTCCATTCATCTGCATGCTTTTCACTTAGGTGTAGGTGTGAACTCGGGGAATCGCACAGTTTGACTGCTGTTTTCTGTAAGTTAGCACTTCCTTCTAGATCCCAGGTTTGACTGACAGCCAAGCAAGAAAATGAACTCCACGTGCTGCAGTCGCCCAAGCCATGTCAGAAGGGGCTGCTTTTCCATCTGTGTTTCTTCCTCAACATGAGCCTGGGTGAATCTGCATCTAGGAACTCGGGACTTTGTTAATTCCCCCAAACAAGTATTAGAACATATGTTAAACATGTGTGATGTATGGCACACTGCCGCTCCCAACACAGACAGAGCTGTGTATTGGAACAGGTGTTGAAACACGTGGCTAACAGAGAGAAATAAAAAAGCAAAATGTCTTCCATCAGAAGTCCGTAACCATATCCAGAAGAATATGTCAATAAATCTAGAAAATTAACCCATTGATGTTGGGTGTGGCAAGGCTATGGGTTTGTTCTGCACAGCTTTTAGAAGATGAGTGGAACTCAGTCTGGTATCACAGTGATGGGAACAAACTGACAGAACATAGGAAACATTTCTTTGTTTCTTAATAACAAATGTATTAGTCTTCTCTTGAATTTGACTCCGTTTATCACGAAGTTGCCTATCAAATTAGCAATCACCTTAGGAGGGAAAGGAATGAAATGGCTTCTGAGTATGCTACGAATTAATTGAGATGTCCTTTGTTTGCTTTCATAAATATTAAGATACAAAATGTTGGTCTCATAATTTTAAAATGTAGCTATCCACCTAATTATGTAGGCCAAATGTTTTAAAACATGCAGGGCACTTCCTGGAAGACCTTTCTTACCTTGCTCTATTTAATCCTACAGACTCAGAAGTAGATTCATTTGTTATTTATATGTATTAATATATGTAAACATATTAATATTATATATATGTATACACACACATATATATGCAGTAGATACTGGGAATGTTTAATTTCTGTCCATGTTTCCTCAGCTATTTAAATGTACAAGACATTCTATTTTGACTCTATTTCTTGGCATATTTGGATATCCTCTATTAAATGAGAAAAAGTGATGTAAAGATAATAGCATGGAGTATACTTCTAGAGTTAGCCTTTAAAAAGCACTAGAACGTGCTGGGTTAGTTTAAAAGCCAGCCAGGCTGCCGCTGCTTAACACCTGCACGCTACTGGGTGTTACTGCAGCTGCAGCCACTCAGCATCCCACTAATGTCTTCAGGAGATCATTATGGTTTTATTCTGTAGATACTGTGTGCTCTTTTGTGGGTATAAACACATATGAAATTCTCCCAACAGTGGGTTTCACATGGGAAGGGGTGGTTGTTACTAGTAAGTGCTATGCGTTAAGTACTGGGAAAGAGACTATAAAAGCCAGACAATATAATACCCTGTATTAAGTACCTACAACTGCGAAGAGAGCCTTAGTGAAGTAGGACACCCCACTGAGCATGATATGAGTGTGCACAATAAACTGGGCCTGGAAACAGTAAGATACAGGTTGCTTGAGACTCGGGCACATAAAGAGTAACAGATCATTGATCAGAGGACAGAGTAGCTTTGATCTTGCAGGCCAGGTGGCCTGAAACCCTTTAGCATGGGGGATCTAGATCTGACTAGAACAAGCTGGTACTCTGACAGTAGAGGGATAGAGGAGAGCACCAGGCAAAGAGCAAGTGGGAGGACTCTGGGCAGGGAGTAGATAATTGGAGAAGACAGAGCTTGTTAGACTGGAGGTGGAAACTACAGCAAGTGCAGAGTGATTGGCTGGGAGAGAGAACAGCTGAAGGTTGCAATAATGATTTTTACTTACATTGTAACTTCTCTGGCCCAACTGCTTGCTATTAATGTTCCTGAGAGATAGCTATTTTTGTAAAGTCCAGGATAATCTCAGTGGCAACAGAAAATATGTCTCTCCCTCTTGTAACTCTCTCTTTCATAAGACAATAATCAAGTCATTGTAGCAAACTCTTTGCACAGTACAGTTCTTCAGAACTGTATTTGAAAATAACCGCCGGGTGTGGTGGCGCACGCCTTTAGTCTCAGCACTTGGGAGGCAAAGGCAGGCAGATTTCTAAGTTCGAGGCCAGCCTGGTCTACAAAGTGAGTTCCAGGACAGCCAGGGCTATGCAGAGGAACCGTGTCTTGAAAAACCAAAAGAAAAAAGAAAAAAACACCTTCATGCTTCCTTCATTTTGGTTGTCAGAACTGACCACACATTTAATGGAGATTTTATGGCTGGGTTTTATTGTAACACTAATTCTTTATCTTTAGTGTTGTTTCAGAAGATCCATCTCTGGCTTCCAGTCCCATTAAACAGAGTATTCAATCAAGAGGCTGAGACATTTTCACTGCCTGGATCCCTGCTTCCTGTTTTGCCTGTGCCACTATTCTTTTCATATCAGACAAAATCAGGGTCGTTTATATTTTGTTAGGGGCAATAGAATTCTAAGTTACCTATTTATGACTAGAATTATGTAGAGTCATAAAATAAACACAAGGTGCTTAATATAAATGTATGCTACTAAGCCTGAAGCATTGTCCTAAGGCACAGTGCACTTTTCACTGAGGAGATGTTTGGGGACAGCGATGAGAAAATGCTTAGGCACAACTGCTCTAGAACGGCTTCAAAATCTGCCTTCAACGCTGAGACACCCTGAGACCTAGGTTACAAAATCTTTCTGTGGTTCAGTGTCCTTGGGGAATGTGGAATGAAGCCACAAGGAGATACCATCTCACACCCTTGGAATGCCTTTTTTAAGTGTGTGTGTGTGTGTGTGTGTGTGTGTGTGTGAGAGAGAGAGAGAGAGAGAGAGAGAGAGAGAGAGAGGCAGGCAGACAGACAGAAGAGATTTTGTTGGTGAGCATAATGTAGAGGAAGGGTATACTTATACTGCAGGTGGGAATATAAACCAGTGAAACCATCTGGAAAATTCAATAAAGCCTTCCACAAAAGCTCCAACTGCAGTTGTCATTTGAGCCAGCCATACTGCTATCGCTATTTATACTGAAAAGAACTGAAATATGTTTGTCAAATGGACGCCAGGACCCTCATGTTCATTTCAGAACAGTACCCAAATGATGGACACAACTCATGCGCCCATAAGTAAAGAGCACACAAAGAAAGTGTGGCATATGCACACGGTTAAATACTTCACAGCCTTTCAAATACTGATGTGTGTCTTTTATGGAAATATGGAAGAAACACTGGGATGCTTGCCAATGGAAGTAAACAACACACAGAAAGGAATACTACACAACTCCCACCAGTAGACAGAAAGAATCTTAAGCCATGGGACTCATAGACACAAAGAATAACAAGGTGACCACATAGTGCTTGATATAGAAAATGGGGAGGTAAACTTTCAGAGTTTTAAAGCCTCAGGAAGAGTAATTTTTAGTTTATTGCACAATGAGGTGCAAAGTTGACAACAGGGATTTCAATACTTCAAAACTGCTGGAAAAACAAATTCAAAGTTTCTGACCATGAAATGGCTAAGTATTTGAAGTGATGAAGCTGTTAACTAAATGTATACAAAATATGCTTTCAATTTATAACAACAACATAACTGAACAGACAAGCACACAATAAAGTGATATCGACTTTGTGTGATGTAACATGAAAATAGATACTGTGCCTTGGATCTGTGTCACGTGTGGTGAATGTTTGTATCAGACTGACTTGGCCTTGAGGCACGAGAAGTTTCTGTCTGTTAGCAGTGCTGGCAGAGCTGAATGCAGTTGCACACCATGATAATAATCTTTCAACAGAAGTCTACACAGGCAGCAAGGAACACATCTAGACGGGTACAGAGGAAAGGCTATTCTGAAGTGCTTTGGATTCTTAAGATAGGTTTCTTTTCTTTTCTTTTCTTTTCTTTTCTTTTTTTCTTTTCTTTTCTTTTCTTTTCTTTTCTTTTCTTTTCTTTCTTTCTTTTTTCTTTCTTTTTTTTGTTTAGAGGTAGAATATCATTGAGTATGAAAAGTGACTATAATAAATTGCTGATTCTTCCATTTTTCTACCTGTATCATATGTCTTAAGTGATTTGTGATACACACACACACACACACACACACACACACACACACACCCTTTTCCTCGCTAGCTGTGGGGTGAAACAAAATTGGCACTACCAAGGGCATTTTATAAGTTTCATGCCCTCAGACACCAATGGAATTTATCTCCGGAGTCAGAACTTCAGCTGGAGACCTGGCTTGCCTGAAGGCTTAACCAGTCCAAGCATGAAGCAGTCTTTGTGCTTGGAATCCCTCCAACTAATCTAAAATACCTCTGTAAAGTTATCAATGGAGATGCAAATTTGCCTTCCCAAACAGCTTAAGAAAACCCTCCATCCAGACTTTTAAATTAGAAACATACTGCAGAGGGGAGGAGATGTGCTTACAGAGGTTCCTGAGTGATTCTGACTTCCACAGCGGATCATAAGTCGATTCCCCAGGACTAAGATGGAAGACTGTATACTTCTTCCAGCCATGATGCTTCAATCCAATGGTAATCATGAGTAGCAAAAGAGGAATGATAATTCATTCCCTTTGTCCTTAAAATACAGGAGACAGACATTGTAGCATAACTGCCCCCAGATGGGCTAAGCCCTGGCAGTCAGTAGATGACTAAGGGTGGCCAGCAAGCAGGCAGTTCTGGCCAGCCTACACTTTGGGTGGGCTGTACCCAGACACTGGCTGCTCACGGCCTTAGTCACCACCACTGCCTCAAATGATCTACATTCACTCTTCTCTTTTGGATTTTCACTTATGATTAGCTGCCTGCTGCTATATTAGTATTCCTGAACTTATGGGAGAGTTTGTGTACCTTGCCTCCAGTATTCATTGTAGGGGAAGATGCAGAGTCACAAAGAAGAAAAGCAAGAGGGAGACTCTAAGAAAGCTTCAGGTAAGGTGGCTTTTGTCCATGGTCCAGGGCCTCATGGTGTTACACTGAAGGCACAGAGGAGCCACACACCAACTCGGTCTTTATCCTGTCCCTCTGGAGATAGCAATGCTTCTCTCATTTTCATTTCGTTATAGTAAAAAGAGGAAACTAGTCAGGCACAGTGGCTCACACCTTTAATCCCAGCTCTGAGGAGACAAGAGGGAGGCAAATCTCTGTGAGTTAGAGGCCAATCTGATCTACACAGCAAGTTCCAGGACAGCCAGAGCTTTGCAATGACACCTTGTCTCAAATAAACAAAATAAAATAGGGAAGCTATGCCCTGCCTCAAAGGATGGGTAGGGGGGTTAAGTGATGATTTGTATCTGAATGAATCTACCATTTCCTAGGATGTGATAATCACGCCAAAAAAAAAAAAAAAGTAGTGATCAGGAATAATGCTTTCATTTCCATTCCTTGCCTTGCTTTTGAGGAGTCTTTGGAGGAGAACAAGTTTCCCCCTACTTTCAAGGAAGACAAGTCAAAGTAGAGAAGGCTGAAGAAAAACAAGACAATTATGTGTAGGAGCAGTTCTCACTACAAAGGCAGGGAAACAATGTACTTTTTGAGTCAAATATGAGTGACTATGGACCAGGGCAGATTTGCTTACTCTGGGCTCCACAGGAGTGTTTGTTTCCAAGGGTAAGGAGTTCAGGTGAGAGATCCACAGACCCACAACTTGATAACAGAAACAAAGCCTTTTGAAAGGAAATGATGTCTTTAAAATATTGCTGTAGTTAAAGATGGAAGAAAAGAAGACACATGCTCATCACTTTAAGGATAATAAGCACAGAAATGGAAATGATCCCAGGAATGGGAATGAAGATCTGTTGCTATTAGTCTGAACTTCAAAAGTGAACCATGGTACTTTCAATATATATATATACATATATTATATACACATATACATATATATGTATATATAATAGATGTTTTATATATAGTATATATGTATGTATATATACATACATATACATATACACACATACATATATATACACACATGTATGTGTATGAATATTATTGTTCATATATTGTATGCATTTACAGGCTACCATGTGATACTTCAACATGTACAGGAAAGTCAACAACACTTTTAAGATGTGTACTGTCAAGTAATGACCTGAGACTGTGTCCTCTACAAAATCCTGTGGTCAAGAAAAGGATTGTGTTTAAAACAATGGAGACAAAGTAAAAGGACTCTTCTCCCATGACCTTTGAAATAAGAGGGTCACCGTCTGAGAAAAGAGACTCTGTGGTTGTGACCTGACCTCTTTACTATGATTTGTCACGATGAGACAATAGCTTTCATATTCTACAAATGATTGCAAGCAAGAAAAAAAAATGACATCATACTAACTCTACGAAGGGGCCAAGAGATGTCCTGGGTTGTACTCCATGGTTTTATGGGATACTCCTTGCTCTGTGGATTGCTTCACATTCCACCAGTGTGACTCTATAGAACAGTATGAGATCAACCTTCTGTTCTTGGCTGACAACACTATTATTTCCTGATTATTCACAAATCAGTTTTTATGCTGGCGATTTCACTTTACTGTGATATAGACTTGGGACAGGCTTCTTCTTGGAGTTCTTGTCATACCAGCCAAATATTAAAAATTAAAATTTGGTTAGCATGCATATTTTATTACTGTCCTTGAATGAGATATAATTTGTGATTCTTGCTCTAGCTAGTGATTTCTAACCTCCCTTCTTTTGGGTTATCAGGCAGGATATCATTCTAATGCATAATAAGAATAATAAATTCAATAGGACTGTTTTGGCTAGGGAAGTCTAAACAGCAGCATCTACTCAGCATTTTTTTTTCTAGCCAGCCATGAAGACATCTGAGACTGTGGCTAGGAAATCTCTGTTCTAGTCATTATAACAGAAGCACACAAGGTTGAAAATATATTGCTATCATTATCTATAATCACTCAAAGAATCAAAGAATTTGAAACTGGTCAGGGATCTGGGACAGAATCCAGAACTGATTTCCTAGGAAAAAGTAAAGGAGATGGAGAGAGCCTCTGCTGTTTGTCAGAGCTACAGCCAGGCTAGGGCCATGCTCTCCCGGCTTCCTGTAAAGTGATCTGTTGTTGTTGTGGGCCTGAGGTTATCAAGCCTCTTCTTTCTTTGGGGATGGTTGCTGGCTGCTTACTTTCTCTGAAGTCCGAGTTAAACAAGAACTTCTGAGAGTTTGCAAAACTCTGTGCACACTCGCTGCAGTTTCAAAAAGGAAGCAGCAACTGTACTTCAGTGAGAAAGGCCACAGAGGGCAATTTCAACAACTGTCCTTGTCACCTGTGTGTCCTGTCTTGGACCACACACATCGAACTTCTGACCCCTAACTGTCTTACCCCATCTCAAAGTCAAAGTGAGCACATTTCCATTCCTTGGAGAGAAGGGCCTTAACAAATTCATCTTCAATCTGCCATAGAAGGTAAGTTTTGCCTAGAGGGCTCTGAGAGGAAGAGATACCTGATGCCAAAAGTGTAAATGTAAGAACAAGTGTGCTTTGTTATTTCTAGATTGGAAATCCAGTCTAGTTATTATAAATTATTATTATTATTATTATTATTATTATTATTATATTATAAAGAAGAGCTTCCACAACCAATATGAAGTGACTAGAGAAAGCAGATCGCAGAGAGAAAAGCTTGTAGGCAACGTGTCTCAGTTATTTATTTATTGCTATTTTTTTCCCCAGGAACAGATATTATTTCTGTTGTGGTCTGTGGCATTTTCTTTGCTTAGTAACAATTTCCTGGACCAAGACTTTTCCATATGTGGGTATAATTGTTGCTTGTTACCATTCTGGAACAAGAGTGATGGGCGTTTATGAAGAACAAAGGTTCGGAGCGTTAGGAACTCATGCTCAATTGCCTACCACTGAAATGCTGAAAAGGTGTGTGAAATGTCTTAAAATTAGTGTGTGTGTGTGTGTGTGTGTGTGTGTGTGGCTCTGTGTGTGTGTGAATGTTTGTGTGTGTATCTCTCTGTGTATTACTGCAAAAGGACAATACAGTCAGTATTATTTGTTTTTCTGGTTGAAAAACACATTTCTACAATCCCTGTCCTTCTTCCCTTCCCATAATTTTAGAATTAACTGGTGGAATATCTTGTTAGGAAGTGTATCTCAGTTTCAAATCTATCTATCTATCTATCTATCTATCTATCTATCTATCTATCTATCTATCTATCTATCTACTTATTCTCTTCTCACCTACATGGCCATCCCAAATCAAGTGCATCCTTCCATAATTTCTGTATAGTTTCACTTTGCTATCTCTGCCAATGCATCGAGCAGGGAGCAGGGTCACTATGCCCACAGCTTCCTACAGTTAAAGAAAAAAAAGAAAGAAAGAGAGAGAGAGGGAGAAAGAGAGAGAGAGAGAGAGAGAGAGAGAGAGAGAGAGAGAGAGAGAGAGAGAGAGAGAGAGAGAAGAAAACCACAAAGAATGTTTGAAATTATTTTTTTCTTGGTTGGCTGCATGGATGCTGTTCCTCAAGGAAAATGCCCTGGGCTAAAACAAAGCCAAATTCATTCAAAATGGATTGTTTGGTAATTACAGGACTCTGGATTTTGTAAAACTGACTCTCAACACAAGGGTTTTTTACTTTCCTGGGGAGAGTTTAAAAGCAAGAGAGAACAAAATGCCAGCAGAGGACAAAGTGTTAAAGAGAACTTTGCCAAGGGCAAGAACAGTTCAAACAACAACCATGTGAGCGCACTGAAAAGAAACAGCCAATGTGGCTGTGATTTTGTCTTGGGGTCACTCAGGAGCACCTGGCTGGCTTTATTTATAAGGCAATTGTCAAATCATTCTGTAGAATATGGATGAGGTGAAACACAGAGGTGGCGTGGTATTGTAGATCATCTGTAACTTTTCAAATACAACCTTCTCTGAAATTCCAGGGAGAATGTGAGTCCAATAAAGAAACCTGTCAGTCAGTCCAATGTGTTTATTTATGATCCCGATGTGCCAGGCACTGTTCTAGCCAATCTGAAGCGATACAAAGTAAAGCTTAGTCATCACTCCTTGCAGTCTTTGGAGTGCAAATGGATTAAGTAGGAGTGCACACGTATCCTATGTGGGTGGTCAAGAACTCCAACTGTGTGGAGATGCAAAAAAAGCACATTTACAAAACCTTGATCAGAAAACTAAGTAAATGACAAAAACTGGACCTTAATGGATTGGATTGCAAACAGATCTACCGAGAAAGCATGCCTTTTGGTGTCTCATTTTGATTAAAATTGGGAACTCTCCTTTGCATATTCAGGAATGTACAGAACACTTTTGGAATACACGTATGTCACAATGGAATGGCACTGAAGATGATGCACTGCTAACTTGAATAAAGTAACAAGGCTTGTACCATTAACATCCATACACTTAAAGTCTAAGCAAGAGACTTTCTATCCAACACTGTAAAGGTGGAAATCCCACAGATAAGAATGAATGAATGGAACAGGTTTGTAAGGATTTCACAGGAGAACAGCATCTTTCTTTATTTGGTCCCGGGGACTTCCTGGATGCCAAGCAGGAGTTATAATGAACAACCTGTCAAGTACTCATTTGAAGGAAGAGAGAAGAGGACAGAGACCTGGCTAGAACAGGGTTGTTTGGTAGGCCCCAGTGGTGTCCAAGAACAAAGGAAAAGATTAACATTTTATCGTTTGGACTGGTCCCATCTTTTATTTCTGTCTCCAGGTCATGCCCGGTTTCAGGATTATGTTTACCTTGGTTCTATGGTTGGATTGCATGCCCTGACTGATTCAACTAAGTACTTGGTGATACATCTGTCTGACTGCACACCAAGGCATTTGCTTGCTCTAATGTTATTTTTATTTTCCTTATTTTCATTTTCTTTTTTTATTACCCCTCCATCCAAAGATGCATCTTTTGTTTAGATTTCAAACCCTACTGTGCCTTCAACGCTTTCACGAGGATTTTCTGATAAGGAAAGCATATTGGAATCCTATCAGAGACACATGTATTGCACATGGAACCACCCTAGGCCCTACTAACATGTTTTTCTCATTCTAGATAACCCCATAGGAACTTTAGTCTCAGCACGAAGCACTTCGTGCATAAAGGCAACCAGTTCAAACATTAGGGGCTCCAGGACAGCCTATGTGTAAATTGCCACACTATGTCCCCAGACACTCTAGGAGCTAGATTTCATTATCATGCAGCACCCAGCTGCAAAGGACAGGGACTCTTTCTTCTGCTCAGTGGTACCCTCCAACCCCAGTTCCTCTCCAAACAGGGTTCATGTGGATACAGTGGTGCATGGCTTCAATTCATGTTACAACTCTGACTTTATCTTTACTTTTGATTTATTCATTCTCCTTCAGACAGAGCCATTCTGGAAGCATCTTGAGTTCAACTTCCCTCCTTCAGTGCAGAACTCTGGCCACGAGTCCTGACAAAGCGCTTTGGGAGTGGGGATCCCCTTAGGAATGAAAGACAAGTTACAGCCAGGGAGAGCCAGAAGAGAAGGAGTGGCTGTCCTCTCCTACTTTTTTTTCCCTCTCTCTTTCTCTGAGTTTGCAGCACCCTTGAACAGCCCGCAGACTCCTTATTTGGGGTTAGGGGCGCCCAGGGGAAAGGAAGCTGGGGGCCGCCTGGCGGCATTCCTCGCCGCAGTGTGGGCTCCGTCTGCCGCGGGGCCCGCAGTGCCCCCTGTCTGCGCCAGCACCTGTTGGCCCGCCAGCTGGCCGCCCGCGCCCCCCGCGCCCCCCGCGCCCGCCCGGCCGCCAGCCCCGCGCCCCGCGCGCCGCCCGCTGGGGGAAAGTGGAGACGGGGAGGGGACAAGAGCGATCCTCCAGGCCAGCCAGGCCTTCCCTTAGCCGCCCGTGCTTAGCCGCCACCTCTCCTCAGCCCTGCGTCCTGCCCTGCCTTAGGGCAGGCATCCGAGCGCTCGCGACTCCGAGCCGCCCAAGCTCTCCCGGCTTCCCGCAGCACTTCGCCGGTACCCGAGGGAACTTCGGTGGCCACCGACTGCAGCAAGGAGGAGGCTCCGCGGTGGATCCGGGCCAGTCCCGAGTCGTCCCCGCGGCCTCTCTGCCCGCCCGGGACCCGCGCGGCACTCGCAGGGCACGGTCCCCTCCCCCCAGGTGGGGGTGGGGCGCCGCCTGCCGCCCCGATCAGCAGCTTTGTCATTGATCCCAAGGTGCTCGCCTCGCTGCCGACCTGGCTTCCAGTCTGGCTTGGCGGGACCCCGAGTCCTCGCCTGTGTCCTGTCCCCCAAACTGACAGGTGCTCCCTGCGAGTCGCCACGACTCATCGCCGCTCCCCCGCGTCCCCACCCCTTCTTTCCTCCCTCGCCTACCCCCACCCCCCGCACTTCGGCACAGCTCAGGATTTGTTTAAACCTTGGGAAACTGGTTCAGGTCCAGGTTTTGCTTTGATCCTTTTCAAAAACTGGAGACACAGAAGAGGGCTCTAGGAAAAACTTTTGGATGGGATTATGTGGAAACTACCCTGCGATTCTCTGCTGCCAGAGCCGGCCAGGCGCTTCCACCGCAGCGCAGCCTTTCCCCGGCTGGGCTGAGCCTTGGAGTCGTCGCTTCCCCAGTGCCCGCCGCGAGTGAGCCCTCGCCCCAGTCAGCCAAATGCTCCTCCTCGGCCTCCTCCTGCTGACATCTGCCCTGGCCGGCCAAAGAACGGGGACTCGGGCTGAGTCCAACCTGAGCAGCAAGTTGCAGCTCTCCAGCGACAAGGAACAGAACGGTGAGTATCGCCCCCTCCTCCCCCTTCCCGCGTCTCGCTGTGCGTTCGGGTTGGCATTGTGCGGTGGCATGTGGGGTCCTCCAGTCGTGGAGCTGATGGTCGGGTCTCTGGCGCTGCAGATGGGAGTTTCCTGAGTCCGCGTGCACTTTCTGGGGTGGGGGCAGATTTCGGCAGTTTGCAACTTCCGAAGCTCACTGAGTAGAGGGAGCGGGAAGTGCCCCGCAACCTCAGAGTGGAGAGGACGCATGGGCTATGGAAAGGATTGGAAAAGTCAACTGTGACCACATTGCTAGGTGGCATATGGCCAGAGTTACAAGTAAAAGAACTGCCTTTAAGAAGAAATCCCAAAATGAATGAGTCGTGGCAAGTTTGACTTTAAGCAGGTATGGGGGGGGGTGTTAAGAATGGAGAATTCAGGAAAGGTATTAAATTCCTTAATCGAAACACTGTATTATGGGAAGGCAGGCACCAATAAAGAATTAGGTGAGAAATACAGAGGTCAAGAGGCCACTTGGACATTTTCAAAGGAATTGGTTATGGTTTTTCTCTTGAACTTTTTTTTTTTTTTTAAAACGTGCCTTTGTGCCCCGAAACCCTCACCTTTTGGTGGTGTATTTTTTTGTATGTTCATGAATGACTATTTTGTGTGTGTTGGAAGCGATCTAATCCTGCATAGGAAATGAGAATTACTTTCAGCTTTCAAGTGTACCTGAAATGTTTAGAAAACTTTCAGATGCGAGTTCCCCTGGGCTGGGATTGCACAGAGCTGGAGAAAAGCCTCTTTCATAAGTCCAGGGAAGCTTCGGGGGTGTAATTTGCTTAGCCTCTGAACCCCATATGATTCACAGCATTCAATTTCTAAACTCCTTTGCTCTTGATCTACCACTATAAAGCCATTTTTTGAGACTCTTTTGTAAATAGAAATTTTATACCACACATGAAACCACAATGCTAATGTAGGCATCCTAAAACTGGAATATTAAATACCCTGTTTACAATACAAGGGGAGGTTCTCGCTGCTATTTAAGAGGGAAATATACATGTTTTTCCTACTTTGTTATCTATTTACAATGCAATTTCACTAGCCAGGTAAGATGACTGCCAGAGACAGTTGGGAAATGAGGATGGAGTGATATATATATACATATATACATATATATGTATATATATATATATATTGCTTCAAGGCTTCACATCTGGATTTCAACTCTATAAAGGACACATCTTAAAACAAAGTCCAAAAATACATATGTTCTCTTCATCATTCCTATGCATTGCTGGGCCAGGGTAATAGCATGGTGTTTCTTGGTATGCTTGCTCCTTACCTCTGGCTAATGTGATGGCATGTGGCACCTTAAGGCTCTTGAACTGCTGATCAAAGGGCAGCCTAGTGATCTATCTATAATCATAGGGCCTGCAGAGACCTGAGAGATCAAAGGAGCCACAACACCAGCTATACCCAGGCAGGAAGCAAATCCAACCAACCTTTGTCCTTTCTAACACAAAATAAATGTCTAGTTTAAAATATTGCTTCTTACTAAATCTCCATAGCAACCCAGCTTCAACTTATCGCTGCACAGTGAGTGCTCCTTTCTATTTCTGGTCCCTCATCTCCTGTGGCTGGGTCCCAGCATCCCTCGTTCTCCTTGCTACTTTTGTATCCTTTTGCTTTTTCCTTGCAGTCCCTTCTCATGATCTACATGCTATCATCACTTTGCAATGAGCGCCAGAGCTTTCTGCTGGCTGCAGCTAGCTAGCTACTTGGGTAGCTTCACATCCCCAGAAGATGGGAGTTCACTAAGCCAGGCCACACACATTCTGGTGCCATCTGATGCTGGGCCATTCTCATTCCTAAGATGCATGATGCTAAAAATAGTCTCCTCATTTCCTAATCTGTGGGCAGAGGATCTGGCTATGTTTAGCTCTTTGGAGGGTTGGCAGCAGGAAGTAGAGAGGAGAGGAACTACTCACCTTAATAGTTTTCAAAGTAAGAGAGGTAGTGCTAGCTAACACTAGGGGGCAATATAGAGCTATTTTCTGCACATTCTCAGGTTGACTTTTAGACATAGGGTTTCAGGGTTTGAGAATAACAGGTGGGCTTGGAAGAAGAGCACTCTGGAATGTGACCAGATTTCTTGGAATAGCAGCCACTTCTTTTGACTTTTTTTTTTTTTTTTTGACTTCCCAAAGTGTCACTTCCTTACATTGGCTAGTTTCCACCCTCATATTTGGTTGTGCTTGAGTTTTGATTGCCCTGTTGCTCTTTGTGTTGATGATCCTCTGGTTCTGTAGGCATGACCTTCTCAACAGTTAGTTCCCTTAGACAATGCCAGGGGTCAACTTGATTCACATAAAGGCCTTCTAAGGGCCAACCACAAAGTGTCCAAATCGATCTGGATTTGTGATCATAAGAGGTTGGTTCTGTTTTCAAGTTCCCCCTCCTCTCTATGACTAGGGCTGATTAGTTTCTTTAACAATTTGATGTCATCAGTGGAAATTGGATGCTATGTTTGTCCCATAGTGGAGCTAAATATGCACCCTTGGAATGGAGCATATATACATGACTCAAAATTAGGGAATAGGACCATTTGCCCAGTTACTAGCTACTAGATTGTTGTTCTTGCTATTTGAATGTAGCATACTTTTATCTTTTCTTCCCAATGTCAGTGATGAAACTCAGGCCTCACAAGTATTAGATAAGCACTATCCCAGTGAAAATTACCCCAGCTCTTCTTCAATCCCATTGTTATTCCATACCCCGATGGCTCCAATATGAAGCCAGGCTTCCTAGATTTTCCTTGAGGAAATGAGTTGAAAAATAACTTTTACCTACTTGGAGGACATCTGGTTGTTAAACACAGGGAGGAAATACTTCATGTTGGCAAAGCACTAGCTCCAGATAACAATGCCTACTATGAGGTGCTAGAGTTCTTCTATTGAGTTCCAATAAGGAGGAATTACATAGATATTCAGAAGCCGCAAGAAGAAAGGCTCAGTTTGCACATCAGATGTAGCAAATAGATACCAACTACAAAGCTATCTGTGGAGCTATGTTTCACTTGTCTTACGTAAGTCATTTTAACTGACCCCTAATCTGTTTTTTGTTTTTGTTTTTGTTTTTGTTTTGTTTGTTTGTTTGTTTGTTTGTTTGTTTTGCTGTCCTTATTCTCCCGAAACACCTTGGGTTTTTGTCTTAGACTTTGTCTTTATTAGGGCTCATTTATGAGCAACAGTTACAGTGTATGCCCTTTCCTAAGGGAAGGTTTCATGGTTCTTTGGGCAACTTCCCTTGGGGAGATGGGTTCACTAGAAATGCTTTTGAATGTTTGGTCCCTCTTTTAGTGCTAGCTCTTCACACTGCTGCCACAAGCCTGCAGGTAATCAAACAGAGCCCACATTTTACCCTTTAGATAAGAACTTGGAAGCTCTTTTGTGAACAAACTGACCAGAGTCTTTAAAGATGCTCAACAGTACACAGGCTCTGACTGGGGACTCCAAGGACTTTCCTGCAAGGCAGTCCTTAAGTTTTAGAGTATGACCTTTGAAACATATATTTTTGTTCTTTATGAAGAAACTTCCTCCTATGGCTCTGTTCTGTATGAGAGAGCTGAGGCAGCTGAATAAGGAAAGAACAATTATGTAATGATGAGTGCGGTCCTTTCCTTCCAATAGCTGGGTTTTGGAAGTCCTGTACCAACTGCAGTAGTCTATACCCAATCAGACATATGTTACATTCAATTTAAAAGGTATTCACAGAGGATAAAAGCCCTGTAGAAGCTTTGTAGGTGGGCATGGAATGTGTTAAGTCCTTCTAAACAGATGCTGGGATGGGAACTGAGCTTTTTCAGTAGTTCAAGCTTGACTGATACAGAAGACTGGCATAGCTTTCTCAGTCAGCTAAGCAATGCCCATGTCTTGTCTTTTTTACCTCTTTGAAATCTCTTTATCTGTCTTACACTCACTTCTACCTTGTGCTTGCAATGTCTGTAGTGTTAATATTATTAGTTCCATATTTCTTACATGAAATTATGATAATCTGATGTATATTAATTTATATAAAGCACCCACAAATCAAATATTTCCAAGACCACTAAAATTGTCCACATAGCTTTGTGTTAGTGTCAGTCCAAATACCATGTCATAATTGAAGTTCCTTCATTAGATTATTCTCATTTTAATGTTTTTAGTCATTTATTTGAAACTGTTGTCTGTAGCCAGAATATCTCAGTATTTTTGTGTAATTTCCCATTCATTTATTAAACAATCTGTGCTGTATATTTATTTCCACATCTGGCTTCAACTATGGGTAAAACACTATCCTTTCCTTTCTCCTATGAATCTATCTAGAGGTTAATCTCCTGTTGATGTGCCCTAGTACTTATGCTATAATGTTAAAATGGGAAAATGTTTGTACTGAGTCGTCTCTTCCAACAGCACAAAGGGTCTAGCCATTCAAAGCTGCCTGACACAGACCCAAGTCTAGGAAAAGCTCCTTCAACTCTGGGTCTCAGAGCTGAGCGGTCAGTGTCTCTATCATACCAACAGTAAAGCTTTCTGACACTGTGGACAACTAGCAGAGATTGTAGGTAAGCTTACAGGAGGGACCTAAAATGAAGGGGTGTGGTTTCTTTTGGTTGCCCGTCACCTACTTGCAACCTTTGGGCTTCCCCTTTAAAGGATTGTGCTTGGAAGAGATGGAGGCAGACATGGACACACCAGTGGCTTAGTTATCTGTCTGAGCCCCTGGAAAATACTAACCATAATTCCTTTGTATAAGTTCTAACTTCTTGTTATGGATATTAGACACAACTTCTCCCAGGACAGGTTTTGCTGACCCTTTAGTCAAAACTAGCCAATCTACTTGTCTTGTCAAATATAATAGTATAATTAGCTTCATAGAACTTTCCATG
Source organism: Mus musculus (assembly GCF_000001635.26). Lineage (NCBI taxonomy): Eukaryota > Metazoa > Chordata > Mammalia > Rodentia > Muridae > Mus > Mus musculus. The sequence goes on from NC_000069.6 coordinate 81,042,465, forward strand.
TTTTGTTTCTTGTTTCTTGATTCTTTTTTCTTTTTTTTTTCTTTTCTCTACTTTTCTTTTAATTGTCTGTTCTTCCCTCTTTTACTATGGAGTGAGTTTTTTGAGACCATCTGCTGATCTGTTTTCTGTAGGAGCTATAGCACCTGGATCAGAGTACAGGAAATTCTGTTCTCATTAAATATTTGTGAAGTGTTGTTTTTCTAGCAAGACTGTAGCATCTTCTATAGAAGCAAGTCCTTTTGAAAGATGCCTTCCATGCTGTTTAGTCTTTTCATTGGAAGATAAACTTGGAAATGGTGGGACAGATCATAATAATACTTGATGCTATTGATGAACCTACCAAATCTCCAAGTGTTGTGTGTCAACAGTGGGCAGGTTTTCTAGATATGCTGATGTTGGCTTCTCTCTTAAAAGTGCTATTTGTTTATGTACCTGTGTTGTGTTTGCTGAGGATGGGGAATTGATATGAACCAAGACTCCTGAAAATGGTAAGTAGATGAGAAGCCAGCAAAACTGGGATGCTTTTCATTTTGAACTTTGGCTCATGGACAGCTTGGACCTTAAAGTCCTAGAAACATGCAAGCAGTGCTATGCTGATGAAGTTTGACCTGAGAAGATCCTAGGGACCACTGATAGGAAAACTGGGTGAGGCCTTAGACGGAAGACATCCCCTGTAAATATATGAATAGATCAGTAGCCAATTGCTAATATGATTTCCTTATATTGGAATCAATTAGGCCCATGGCATTGTGCTGTCAGAATGAGGCACATTTTAAAGCATTTTTAAAAAATATATATAAGAAGGTATTGGGCTTTGCATTGTGCTCAGTTTACAAGACCATTAAAGAAACAACTTCAGAACCATCACATTCAGTTCCTAGATCAGCTTGTCTAGCTATTACCTATGGTGGTGATTCTATGGTATAAATATGGGACAGTTTGGCAAAGGATTAAAACAGCTGCTTTAAATTTTTTTTACCATTTAGTTTCAGAGCTTCACAGCAAGCATGTAGACTGCTAGGTGAGTTGTTTTTAATATTTCAGGTTGTAATTCAGTATATATTCAGTTTATAATTAGTTTATAATATTTCACTGTTTAATGTTTCAGTTCAGTAACTGACCATGATGAATGGCTGTTTGACATTAGCAAGCTTGGTTCTACAAGGAGATTGTGTTTTGTTTTGTTTTGTTTTGTTTTGTTTTGTTTTGTTTTGTTTTGTTTTGTTTTGTTTTAAGTGTCAATCTTTTGGTGGGCTCTAGAAAGCACAGTGTGTTATTCTGTATAAAAAGATTTAAAGATTTGGTTTATTAAAATTTTTGTTTTGAAATTACTAAATTTTGACACTAAGACTCTGGAAACTATAAAGATGAGATGTCAGGCTGATAGTAACACAGAAGCCAAGTCCTTAAATGTAGTATTTTTGTACATCCTAAACATTTCCTACATTTATGCCATTGCCATCACATCACCATAGATATCGGGGCTCATCGATGTTATTTTGGTCCATTGGTGGTGGCATTGCCTGGTTTTTGGACATTGGTATTGATTGTTACCCAGTTGTCATTCCAAAGCTATCTTTAGCTGATTTTACTTCTTTGGGTGTGTTCTAATTCTTCTAAGTTTCAAACAATGATGCTTTTGTACCTGGCTTCTTCCCTTTCCCATTGTAGTTGACTCATTTCTCAGTCAAATGAGGTGTGTTGCTGCTGTACACTTCATGAGGAATCCAGACTCCCAACTACAAGATGCACACAAATATAAGTTCAAGGTTATGAGTTTTCATTGCCGGAGTGTCCATTGTGCAATTCGTGTGCCTTGTCTTTATGAGACAGATCTTGTATGCTTTATTAGGACATGCTTTCAATCAGCAAATAAAATGAGCATGTGCTCTGTGCCTGGCTCAGCCCTAGGTGTTGGGTTTCTGCAGGATACCTGAAGGAGGAACTTGTTGCTCCTCCTCCTCCTCTCCCCGCCTCTTCATTTTAAAACTCTGGTCTTGCTTTGTAGTTCAAGCCAGTCTCGATCTCACTATTGTAGCCCAAGCTGGTTGTCAAACTCCCCATCCTCCTGCTTCATGTTTCTGAGTGCTGGGGCCCTTGAAATCTGCTACAGGAGGTTGGTAGGACTGTCCTTTACCTTGTGTGCTATTAGTTCTGTGTCAGCAATCATATAGGAATGAAGAGGACCGACGATCCTTAGTGTCTTTATCTGAATGGCTGATTTTGTCTGGATAGGAGGGTCAAGGAGAAATGTTCCTTTAAGGATAAGCAGAATTGAGTTGAAATGAGCCCTGGCATAAAGGAAAACATACTACAAAGGGAAGAGCCTGAACAAAACAACAGAGGCAAGAACAGTCTGGACTCTAGAGCCCAGGCTGGCAGGGTGCAAAGTTGTCCTGAGCTCCTGTATTTGAAGCCTGATGCTGTTTCAGTGTTTGCTTCCTGCAGCACTGGCAGGAAACCCAATGAAAGGCAAAGCTGTTGGTCACATTTACAATCCAGCTGAAAATCACTATTTTTCATTATTTTCTAAACAGGCATGTAGGGAAAGTGGTCTCCTTTGGTGTTGGTAGTTAACTGCTCATTGTCTGAAGTTTTCTGCTCTCTCAGTAGTTAAGCATATTCTGAATTTGCTCCATGAGCAAGCTGCATAGTCTCTGCTCCAGCTCCCAAGCCCTGCCCACTTCACACTCTTCTGTATGGCCTCCTTTAGGTAAACAAAGAGCTAATTTCACACTTCATTCATGAAATAGATGGCATGCAGAAGGCAGCTGGGGGAGGGCTCCAGAGGTTGGCACTAAGCGCTGCTTCTGTTACAGGCCATCAGTATAAATGAAGCTGTTACTTAACTATGGACCATAGCCTTAACACTTTTCAGGGAACAGGAATACAAGTTATTAATATTCAAGTTATTAATATTTAAAATATTAATCCTCCTGAGATGTCTTTGCCAAATCAATTCTCTGGTGAGGTTCATTCTGGGCCCTGTATATATAACAATGCTTACATCATTGTATGACGGTTAAGGGCTAGAAATGACTAAATTGTGGTGGGTATGCTGTGTTGGTGTGTTGCCACTCTTTGAGGCTATACTGTTTGCACTCCAGGAAATCCTTGCTCCTGGGTGAATGCTATTTTAAACATTTCAGTGTTTGTAAGATGGAGGGAGTCCTCTGGCTTAAGCTTGTCCAGCTGTCCACTGCACCTGCCCTTGTATCACAAAATAGATGAGACGCCATCAACAGCAGAAGTTAAACTTCCACGACACTTATGCTGTTTCTGGCTGTTCTTTTTTACTGGCTATTTATAAGGACATCTGTCTTCTAACAGTCGTATCTTTTATCTTTCCTCTCTACTGAGGGATAAATCACAGCTTATATCCCATACTGCCACACACGCTCATAGCTAGGGTGATTAGAAATGTAAATGGGGAAGGCATTAAAGTGCCATAATTTCCCTTTCTATGGGAGCAGAGGGTGTTTACAATCAGCACATTGAGGGATATTTGCTTGAGATGTGAGCAAGATGTGAACAGAGGAGATGAAAGAAATATTCATCTTTCTTTGGGGGGGGGGGTATGAGACATCATTGTTCTACACATCCCTGGCTTTCCTGGAACTCATTATGAAGACCAGGCTGGCTAGAAATGCTAACTTTCTTATCAGTGGGTGCTTTTTTTATTGATTTTGGGAAACAGGGATAATTCAAAGCATTTACTTCTGACTTGTATTTTAAACTTAGACTTGATTATGGGGGCTGAGGTTCACATTGTTTAAGAACCTGGGAAGCACCATAAGTCCACAGTAATACTTGGTAAGGTGTGCCCTGTCTTTAGATCACTGAAGAATACATGTGTACAGCTCTTGTTTCCAGTGATAACAATAAAAAGTAGGGTCACCAATAAACCGATCTGAATTCACTAGAGTGATTTTTAGGTAGTGGAAAAAGATTAAAGTTTGATACATTTGGATTGAAAAGCATGGATCTATACATCTATAGCCAAAGGGAGGTGACCTAGGGGCAGAGTGGAGTGTGTTGTTCTTCTTCTTGTTGTTGTTGATGATGATGAAGATGGTGACAGTAATCTAATTAAATTGGATGCAATAGTGTCTCAATCTATGCACACAGTTTACTGTACTGTTCCTGACATTCCATAAGCACCCGAAGAGCCTCACCATATCAAGACCACACATCATACACAAAGCAGGCACGTTTTCATAGCTTCTGATGCAATTTTCTATCCTTTAGAGGTACAGATGATGATTTCAGCAGAATCTTGCTATGTGTTGATCATTGTGGTCAAAATCATCTTGACTATTTCTACACGAAGCAGCCATCTAAAAATAGCACAGCACCGCAGGTTGAGATCTGGCCAGGATAATGAGAGGCTAATCTAGAAACTTAATTGGTGACAGTAAATCATTAAAGAGTAACTTTCATTTCTGTTTTCTTGAGCACATTTGCAGACTTGAGGTTTAAAGGCATGATTAAGCACACGAAATAAGGAATTACATAATCTCTCTGCTTCTTAAAAAGAGTTTTTCTTTCCTGGTGGAAATTCATTTTTAATCTGTACCGATAACTTTTAATAGGCATCAGTTGGGCACCCCATTAAGCTAACTGCTTTAAAATGATTTCCTTCTAGAGACTGCATTTACATCTTAGGAAACCAATTAGCTTGTCTGGATTTCCCATTTTCTTTGCAGTCCTCCTCTGCAGCCTGCTCAGCATAGTTTGTCCAGCATAGCAAAAACCCTTGGAGGTATGGGCCTTCTGGAAGAAGTGTAAATGCCACACTTATCATTGGGGAAAAACATACATGGGGAAATGGGCCTCATAGGCTATATCTGCCGAACATTTAAAATGGCATAAAGCACAGGAAATACTTTTGGTGTGTGGGAATGTGCAGCGTTTCCAAACTACAAACACTGATCTGCAAAGTTCCCCGGTAGTGGTGAATTATATGAGACCACGTCCATCTAAGCACAGCTTGTTTAACTACCTCGTGGTTCTGGGGCTCATTCAAACACTCTTAAACAAAATAAAGGGAATGGATGTAATAACTTCTTTATGGAAAGTCCATAAAAAGCTAGAGGGCCATGTAAACAAATTGGGTCATTTACTAGATGTTTAAGTGATAGATCTGCAGTCCAAATTTAGGGCTGCATGTGATGTTTTATAGGGTCGCGCCTGTGTTCTACCTTGCAACTAAGGGGATAAAACTTGGCTGTTTGTGTGTTTGTTTCTGTCTAGCACATGAAATCCCACCATTGCTATGTTGTAGTATACCTTGAAAGCACCTAAGATTTGGTCCATGCACTTTGTCTATTATGTGTGAGAAGTTGAATTGGCCTACTTTTTGCTAACACAGTGTTCTATTTAAAGGAAAATATGATGATTGAAATTGAAATTTTCCTTTTGGGCTCAGACATGTCTAAACTAATTATAAAATAATTGTTCTGGCTCACAAGAGTAGACCTATAACTACAGCCATGTAAAATAGAAATCCAACAGCAGTTATGATTTATGGTCACTGTAACTCTGCTTGTCTTGAATTTAACCTCATATGACTAACCTTATATGACACTGGTTTTTCTTTTTAGAGAATTAGATCTGAGAGCTGCTCCCAGTTCTCCTGTATCTTTCTGCATTAGAATATTCCCTTTCCTTCTCTGAAATTACCCTGATGGGCTTGTCAGTCTGGTTCAGAACACGGGGCCTGGAAACGTGGTACCATAAACCTTTCACAGTAGGAAGACAGCAGAAGCCAAGCAAACTTATGGGCATCAGAGTGAGCAGAAGATGTCCAATAATTTCTACTTTGATTCTATAGCATGTCTTCATTTTCTGGCATCCCTAAGTTCTGTTTGGTTTATTTGGCTTTAAACAAAGTGAATGTGTAAGAAACCCATCATAACAAACAAACAAAACAAAGAATAAATGAACCTTTCTATCCTTTAATAACTGACAGTGTAACATACTGGCCACTCTATGTGTTGCTGTTACAAGTTTGACAGAGGAAATAAGTCCTCTGGCTCCCATGTTTTAAGAAAACAATAGACAATGGTGGATGCTACCATGTCTATGTTGTGTATGATTGGCTCTTCTTTCCTTCCTTCCTCCCTCCCTTCCTTCCTCCCTCCCTCCCTTCCTCCCCTCCTCCCTCCCCTCCTCCTTCCCTCCCTCCCTCCCTCCCCTCCTCCTTCCCTCCCTCCCTCCCTCCCTCCCTCCCTCCCTCTTTCTTTCTTCCTTCCTTCCTTCCTTCCTTCCTTCCTTCCTTCCTTCCTTCTTTCTCTCTTTCTCTCTTTCTCTCTTTCCCTCTCTCTCTTTCTCTCTTTCTCTCTTTCTCCCTCTCCCTTTCCACTCTTTCTTTTTTTAAGTGATGGTCTTAAGTTTGAAAAGGACATCAAAACAACTCTAAGATTTTTCTCTTAAGTTGGGAATGTCTGTGATCTTGTATCCAAGAGCTGAGGTATGGTTTCAACTCCTTTATGTAGTTGCATGCTGTCTGAGGATACAAACTCTCTGGATTGAGATGTAAATGACAGGGCAAGGCCAGTTCCTGTTCAGACTATAAGGCCTTGTGGAAGATGAAAAGGTGAATTAGCCTTTGTTACTCAACCTTCCATCACTAAAACAGTTTTGTACATAATCAGTTCGTAAAGGAATCACTTTTATTTGGCTCATTGATTTAGGAATTCTCACCCGTGATTGGACATTAACTTCTTTATGCCATTGGTAGAGAGCAGTATATCATGGTGGAAGTGCATCTCTGTGAAGCAGAGTAGAGGGAAATGAAGGTAATTGTTTCCTGCTGTATCCTTTAAGGGTATGGCCCTGGTGATATAAAAAACTCCCACTAGACCCTGACAATGCAAAGATTCTAGCTCCATCTTCCAAAGTGTCATTCTGGGTACCCAGTCATCATTTCCTGGACCCTTGGTGGACTCTAATTATCAATATAGCTTACTTGTTGCCTCCAATTCATTTATACCCAAAGGAGGACATAAAATACACATTTGAGGCCAGTCATAATAGTATATACCTATAATGTCAAGACTAGGAAGCTGAGGCAGGAGGTTGAGTAAGTTCAAGGATATCCAGGTTACAGAATGAGATCTTGACTCAAAATACAAAACAACAAAAAAGAAAGAATAAAAGAAAGTACAGAGACATTTGACATGAATATTTATTCAGGTTAAAGGTTGCCATACCATTGGGTATACTTGAAAGAATAGCAAGCTTGTTTTCAAATGGAGCTAAGTTGTTGAAGCAGGCTGTGAGCAGGAGGCCAAGGAAAATAGACAGCTCCAGTACCTTGCAGAATCAGAGGTGGAGCGGGATTTTTAAGACACAGGAATACACTTTGTCTAAAGTATAACTTGTTTTGACAATGACATTTGAAATAGATATAAAGGGATGGTCACCTTACTAGCTTCAGAAAAAAATTCTAATGAATATCCTCGAGGAAGCCAAATGATGAGCTAATCTAACTCCTTCCTGAATAGAGATGAAGATGTCTGAGTGCAGCTCAGTGAACAGAATGAGACATTGCATGGAGACATCCCCGTGAACGGCTGGCAGTTCAGGTCAAGGGGGTACTTGCCTTGAAACAGGAAGTGGAAGATGCCAAGGGTCAAGAGAAAAGTTTAAAAGGCAACAAGACAAGAATAGGTGACCAGTGTAAATGAATTTGGGAACACAACTGTGAATATTTCAGTGAGACGAGAGGTTATAAGAGAATGGTTCAGTAAGGGTGCTGGATCTTGCGGTTTACAACAGAAACCTGTCAGTGTGGTCCCAGAGCGGAGGGAGAGAGAGGAGGCAATGTCTTGTTATAAAGGTGGCATGGTTTTTTAGGACTTAGAAGATAGGCAGAGGGGAGGGGCAAGTTTCATACATAACAATGGTCAACATTTTGGCTTCCATACTTGTTATGCATCAAGAAATGCTAGGGACTGTGCATTCTTCCTGATCTTGATTTTCTAGCTCATTGTCATGTGTTGCTCATTTTTGTTGTTGTGTAAACTGTGTGTGCACGCACGTGTCGAGATTAGAAGACAACTTTGTGTAGTCAGTTATCTTCTTTCATCTTTGCATGGGTTTTGAAGGCCAGACATTATGGTGATAGCATATGCCTATAATCCTAGCACTAGGGATGCTGAGGCAGGAGAATTGATTTAAGTTTTGAGGACCAAACTTCTGTTGCCAGGCTTGAGCGGGAGAGTCCAAATCACTGGCCCTGATGTACTATGAATAGTTCTCTTCATGTCTGCCCCAGACTGCTTCTTACTGGAGGGCCAGAAAGGATAGGGTCCTTGATATGTCTACAGAAAAAAATAGGACTGAAAAGCTATGTTTTAATTATGAAGGGCTATAGTTGACATATCACGACAGTCAATAGGACATATGTGGATGCTATTGGCCCTAATAAGCTATTGAAGGTTTCCAGCCTTTAGATTTAGATTAGGTTCCTAATCTGATTCAGTCTTAAAATATATACTTAATATTTCATGACATCAGTTTAGCATCCTCTATTTTCCACAATTTTATCAGATGTAGTTGATAAATTTAAAAAAATCAGTGTATTTGCTATATTCAATTCAATGTTTTGCTATGTGTGTTTACTGGAAAAATCACTACCACACAGCAGCTAGCCCATTCATAACCTCCCAGGGTTATCTTTTTGTGTATATGATGCTGCTTTTTAAAGTTAGATTTCCTTAACATACGTTTGTTTTTTTTTTTTTTTGTTAGCAAGAAGATCGATCTATCAGAGTGATTGTCCACAGAGAGACGGGAGCTGGACAGAGTACAAACCCCAGTTTAGTTGCCAGCTGCTGACAATATGGCCCATTTAGTTAGCCCTTGTGACTGACGTTCTTCACACATCTTCAAAACCTACAAGCATTAAGGGCCATTTTTCCTGGGGCTGTGCTAAAAGCCTTTCTTATTTCTCAGTCTGCTGTTCTCAAAAGTTCCCAATAGTCACCACTTGTAATTGTGGTTTTGAAATATCAATGGCTCTTATCTTCCATAAGTTTTAAGTGTCAGTCAATAAAACCTTGAATAATTGTTAGCACAGTGCTTCAGATAGTAGGTCTTGAGTAAAATACAAATAACATATAGACAGAGCACAGCCTGCCCTGCTGCTATGCTGCTGGCTTAAGGATCTTGGGATCCTTAAGCCATCATCTGTGATCTTTGAGTCATATGCCTTATTACACAACTGAGAGATGTAGCTACTGTCTGGCTTGATTTTGAGGAACTAAAAGGGGACCCACAGGATGACCTCAGTCTTTCTGCTTAGACTGAATAAAATTGATGCACAAAGAACCCAATGGGCAGATTATAATGATGACTACTTAGAATATCATTTCCTCAACCAGAAAACAGAAATGCATTATTTCCAGGAAAAAAAAAAACACTTCTAAACTGTGAACTTTGTGATAATGTGTCATTACAGTTGATTTTTTTCAGAGAAGAGCGTGATCTACCAAAAGTCTATTTGCAAAAACTTTAACTTTTGGATTCTCTTCCCTTTCTGAAATTTCCAGTTAACATAAGATGCAACTCAGGTGTTTTCTTCTTAGTTTTAGTTTTCTCTTTGTGCCCTTGAGTCTTGAAATTGACAATTCTAATTTATCCTTTGGAATGCAAAAATATTGTAAATGTTTTTGATGTTTGTTTCTTTATTTTAAAGCCACTTGAAGGAAATGTCTTCTTCCTCCTTGGAAGTGAAGTTGATTTTCTCAGCTCTGAACGTATGAGATTATGGGAGAGTCTTCTGTAGCTCTGGCATGTGGACAGAACAGAAGCAGACCCTGGGGAGAGAGTTCAGAATTCATGGCAGGAAGCACATGTTCAGTATGCCAATATTTATGGTGTCACAAGCAAACTAAAAACACACTGCTATTTACATAAGTGCCTAGGTAGCACAGGCTTGTGCTTTGTAGAAAGCAGCACAATGTTTGGGACCCACAAAACCAGACCTTTAGTTCCCGTTACTTTCCTTTCTTCATATGGAGAATCACTCATTAATGAATCATATTCAGATTTGAAGTCAGCCACAGTTAGAAGCTGTGACAGTTTGTGGAGAGGTAGCCTGGCTTTGTGCTGCCATGGGAACTGTGTGTCAGTATTTGCACTCTGGCCCTCTGCAGGCCTGGGCTCAGTAAGGACTTAGATGTCCTGTGCTGATTAGCCACTGAACATGAACTGCTTCAGAGAAGCACAGGTAATTCTTGGCCGGTTGTGCGTTACATCTTATTTAAACTCTTGGCTCCTGTTTCATCTCCTTGCAAACACTGACTCACATACTTTTGGTAAGCACGCATATTCACTGCCGTTTGTACCGCAAATATCTATATATGTTACCTTCTGGTAAATTTCTAAAGAAGAAAGCATATGAGAGGTATTACTGGGAGTCTGTCCCCTCTTTCTGCTTTCACAGGATGAATGCATGTAATAATTTAAGCAAGAATAATACCAGAGTGAAAAGCATGGTACCAATACAGTGGTATTGGAAACATTTCCCTTTGAAAACAGTGTGTCACATCTGTGGTGTGCTATGACATCAGATGTAAATTCTGATGGATGCCTTTCAAAGGTCCAAGTTCTTCTGGGATTCTTTCTGATGTTACCAATTCCTTAGCTGATTCCAGTATTAAAAACAACTCTCTGGCAAGTATCCAATTTACTGAGCATGTTAAACATTTTGTCCATTAGATTTTGCTCTTTGAGCGAGGGTCCTGTGACTCAGTGTCAAAAGGTTTCTCAACAAAGCTGTGATTTGAAGGCCATGATCTTTGGTGCAGGGGTGGGGTGGGGGTGGGGGTGGGAGGCGGGGAGGGGGCTGGGGTTGGTAGGCAGAGTTTTTCTCTTGAAGAATAAAAGAAAAAATAATATAAAGAGTAACTCCCAAGTGAACCAATGGAGCTTGACTGTGTAAATCCTTCAACTCAGAAGACAGAGCCCAAAATATTTAAGAGTCATCTTTCTGTTTTGAGCTCTGTAACTTAAACATTATGCTTTGGCTTTTTGTTTGTATTCCAAACATTTCATTCTTAAGATTTCCTTTAGTGTTTTCATAAGAAGGCAAAATTTAGTATGTTTACTTGATAAATAATTATCTTCAATAGAGATGAAAGACACAGGAGCTGTTCTTTTTATACTAATTTAATCAATGTTCTTTATACTCAAAAAAAATTGGAAAATGAATATAGTTGTCCCTGAGATTTTTATATTAAATTTTGATGGTAGGAAAAAAAAGTTGAAATCAGATAAAACAAAAGTTCTGTGCAGTTTATTTTGAGAATTTAAATCAATTAGAGATTAATAAACAAAGATGAATTTCTTTCGAGGTGATTACAAAGTTGAGGACTGGTGCCGGCTTTTTGTAGATCAATTTGTTAACCATTCCATACAGGAGCCTCTGAGGCTTGGGGACAAACTGCCCTCTGCTACTCTCATGATAGCCTAGCCACCAAAATTGATTTCCACAGTTTGTGTGACACTTAGGTCTTTGTACTGGAGCTGATAGCAGGTTAAAGAATATGTCACATCTTAAAACATTAATAGGTTGAGTTTAACTGTGGCCAGTATTGTCAGTGAGTCACAGAAGTGCAGTGCATTGAGACAATGTGAAAGGAATCTGAGCTCTAGGATGCAGTTAAGTTAGCATCTTCCCCAGTGACTTAATACCAACAGATAGGTATGGCATTCATTAAGAATCTTGATACTGTCATTGACTATCTCTGGAACAGCTGACCTGTAATGTAGCCTAGCTCTCCTGCTACTCTGACCTCAAGTTCCTGTTTCTGAGTCTTTTGTGACTCCTGTACACATATGAAGAGAGGGTGTTGGTCAAATCAGAGAAGTAGGCAGAACTACAGAATAATGCTTTGCTTATTTTAAAAATAATGAAATTCTAAGTTTCTGGGCTAATATCCACTTATCAGTAAGTGCATATCAAGTGACTTCTTTTGTGATTGGGTTACCTCACTAAGGATGATATCCTCCAGATACATCCATTTGCCCAAGCATTTCATAAATCCATTGTTTTTAATAGCTGAGTAGTACTCCATTGTGTAAATGTACCACATTTTCTGTATCCATTTCTCTGTTGAGGGACATCTGGGACATTCCAGCTTTTGGCTATTATAAAGAAGGCTGCTTTGAACATAGTGGAGCCAAGATACAATTTGCAAAACACAAGAAAATCAAGAAGAAGGAAGACCAACGTGTGGATACTTCATTCTTCCTTAGAATAGGGAACAAAATACCCATGGAAGAAGTTACAGAGGCAAAGTTTGGAGCTAAGACAAAAGGATGGACCATCTAGAGACTACCCCACCCAGGGATCCATCCCATAATCAGCCACCAAACCCAGACACTTTGCATTTACCAGCAAGATTTTGCTGAAAGGACCCTGATAGCTGTCTCGTGTGAGTGAGGCTATGCCAGTGCCTGGCAAATACAGAAGTGGATGGCCACAGTCATCTATAGGATGGAACACAGAGCCCCCAATGTAGGAGCTAGAGAAAGTACCCAAGGAGCTAAAGGGATCTGCGACCCTATAGGTAGAACAACAATATGAACTAACCAGTACCCCCAGAGCTCGTGTCTCTAGATGCATACGTAGCAGAAGATGGCCTAGTCAGGCATCATTGGGAAGAGAGGCCCCTAGGTCTTGCAAACTTTTTATGCCCCAGTACAGGGGAATGCCAGGGCCAAGAAATGGGAGTGGGTGGGTAGGGGAGCAGGGCAGAGGGAGGGTATAGGGCACTTTTGGGATAGCATTTGAAAAGTAAATAAAGAAAATATCTAATAAAAAATTAAAAAAAACATAGGGAAAAATAAAAATAATGAAATTGATGAGATGCTCCCTTTGATGAGTTACTTTGTCCTCTGTTGTAGGTAGGTCACCTTTATTTCAGCCTACATGTTAAAAAGAAGTCACCCCGACTGCAGGCAGGTATTTTACTCATTTTGTGGAATGAAGTCCGGAGCAGGATATTGCTGGGAGAAGAACATTGTTTTCCTTTGTATGCAAGCAAGTCACTGGCAATTTCCATGCCCCTAAAATTCACACTTGGAAGTGCCTAGAGATTTTTTCTTTCTTTTTTTTCTTTATTTTTTATTATATATTTTCTTTATATACATTTCAAATGCTATCCCGAAAGTTCCCTATACCCTCCCTCTGCCCTGCTCCCCTACCCACCCACTCCCGCTTCTTGGCCCTGGCGTTCCCCTGTACTAGGGCATATAAAGTTTGCAATACCAAGGGGCCACTCTTCCCAGTGATGGCCGACTAGGCCATCTTCTGCTATGTATGCAGCTAGAGACAGGAGCTCTGGGGGTACTGGTTAGTTCATATTGTTGTTCCACCTATAGGGTTGCAGACCCCTTCAGCTCCTTGGGTGCTTTCTCTAGCTTCTCTATTGGGGGCCCTGTGTTCCATCTTATAGATGATTGTGAGCATCCACTTCTGTATTTGACAGGCACTGGCATAGCCTCATAGGAGACAGCTATGACTATCTAGAGACTACCCCACCCGGGGATCCATCCCATAATCAGCCACCAAACCCAGACACTATTTCATATGCCAGAAAGATTTCGCTGAAGGTACCTAGAGATTTTAAATGTGGACAATGTTGATGTTTGATTCAACTGTTTCTAACTACACTGAGAGCATATCATCAGGTTCAGATTTTGGCTAGTTGAGAAATACCTTTGTCTACAATAAAACCCAAATGCTAAGAATGCTAAGGAATGATTCGTTAATTACACACCGTGGATACTGTACTCAATATATAGAACTATCTCTGTGTGTGTGTGTGTGTGTGTGTGTGTGTGTGTTGGGGTTTTGAATTTGACCTGTGGCATGGTTCCTCAGGTACCATCCACCTTCTTATGAGATCCACAGTTCTCTGACTGGCAAAAACCCTTGTGTCCACCTTTTTTTCTTCATACTTAGAATCTAAGCCATCACACACCACACTATCATCTTCAGGAATTGGTAGGCATCCAGACATTTACAAGGTAAACCCTTAAACCTACAAATTCTGATTTCTTACAAATTTGGAATTTTGTTTTGATATATTTGATAAGTATTGCCATGTTTTATTTTTGATTTTATATAAATATAATTGCTTAGCAATTCAGCACTTATAAGCATTTTAGAAATTTTTATATTTATAACAAAAATACCTTTTTTTCATAGTACATTATTACCTACTATGCCACAAGGAAGAGAATAATAGCTTTGCACCCTAGCTTTTCAAGCTGAGGTGTGCAAATTAAGCTGAAAGTGACAGGTAAGAAGAGAAAAGACATAGGGATTTTACAACTGTTTCAAATTTTATAGATTCTCAGACTTCACAGAAAGATGTAGAAACTTAAGGAAACAGTTAAGACCAGAGGCTTTATGTGCCATTCTAACCAAGGAAGGAAAATTGTAGAGAGGGATAAGATAATACTAATGGGAATAGAGTAAGGTTTAGGAAAGTGGCTTGGGAAAACAGGTAGGACCTAGCACTATTACTTGAAGGGTATTGTAATATGATCTGTTTATAGTACTCCTGTAGATGAATGAAAAAAAAAAGAGAAAGAAAAAGGAACAAACATGACAGCGTCCAGGTGTGATGGAGGAGAATGTTACAGATCAAAACGAAAGAGTACTAAAGGCAGAGATGTCTGGGCAATCCTCAGTAGCCATGACCGAGTCTTTGTGGAGATGGGCCAGGGAAAAGGAACCATATGCATCAGTCTGAAGGCTGAAGGGTAACGGAAGGGGGCAGGTAACCGGAAGTACTGGATTACATGGGGAAAAGGCTCTGAGGTAAGGGCAGTCCAGCCTCTGGGCTGGAGGGTTTAGGGCAGAGGGTGGTTATGTCAGCCATACCCCATAGCAGGAAGTGATGGAGGGATGCTGGACGAATCTGGATACCAAGTCTCTTTATTTGTTAAATAGGCACCTCAGCGTTTGTCCCAGAAATTGAGATTTGTCACTTGGTATCTTCACTTTTTTTTTTCTCCAGTTTGCTTATTTTAATCTAGAAAGTAGGTTGGGATCAACATAACAAAATATGGCTTTTTGAGGAAGGACAGAAAGTAAAATGAAGCTGGAATTGAGTCTAATTCTCTGGCAACACAAACCATTGCCATTTAAAGAATAGTGGTGCAGAATCAATGCTTGAGTCTTAGAGCACAATATCTTCTCTTCTAGTACAACCTCCATATGACTCCACCACTTTGCCCCCCCCACCCCCCCTGGACTTCAGCTTTGTCATCTGTAACAAAAGAACACTGAAATCCAGCCATGAGGGTTGTCTCAACTACTTACAGAAGATTAAATCTGGCCAACATAAAGCCATCTTTAGTGAGGGTTCTACAGAAAAACAGAACTGAGAGAATTAGTGTGTGTTGCAATAGGGAGTTTCTCTAGAATTGCTTAGGGACTCGATGGCTCTACAGTGACAACCATTTGCAGCCAGGAAGGGCTGACAACCCATTGGTGCTCAGTCTATGAAGCTGTGCTGCTGAAAGCCTAACTTACTTGAGAGTCCCCTGGTCCTGAGTTGACAAGGACACAGCAGTGGTCAATAGCAGCAATAGAAGAGACATACTTGACCAGCATAAAGTGGAAGCTGTCAAGCAGAGGACTCTTTTCTGTGTATCTGGACCAGAAGGTACCTTCTCTTTTGAAAGTGATAAAACATTCATCCTGATTTGGGGACAAAGGGGTTTCTTGCCATCTTCACATAGAGAAAATAGGCCCCATGTTTGCACAAGCAGAGAACTTTTCCTTTACTGCTCTTCTGCTCAGGCTGAGTGACTAAAAGTTCTATTCCGGGTCCTTCGAAACAGTCGGTTAAAATGTTCATACTTTTCTGGTGGTAGGCAGGCCTAGGAAGAGAGGGTTCAGCCAGTGCTGGTGTCGCTGGGGCATGCCTGGGCTTGTCCAAAGAGAAAAGCCGCTCAATTTCTGGCATGGGTCTTTTTTATTTTTATTTTTTTCCCTTCCTGAAAGTAAAGCCAAAAGTTACAAATCCGGTGTCATCCAATGTGTAATGGCATCTGGCTGGACCAAACCTGTGTCATCTCAGATGGTCCTCACATGTGGTGCTGGGAGGAGGGGTAGAGAGGCAGGAGGGTGGTTTCTCACTTGATGCTGCCCTTGACTTCCTTAGGAATCGGAGGTCACCCACTAACACACACACAGGAGATGTGGACTGTTATGACTCATTTGATTCTCACTTTGCACGGTATAGAAAAATTTTTGCCTAGGAAGGAATTCCTTTCTAAGTGCCAGTCTTCCCCACACAGTCCTCAGCCGCTCTGTCTGAATAGGCAGTTCTCTTTGCTTAGGCATTCTTGTGAGCTTAGCTGCTCTGTAACCTCCTCACCCCTCATTAATAATTTCCTGAGGCCAGTTTGTTATAAAGAAACATTACCACCGTGCAAACTCTGTGTGTGTGTGTGTGTGTGTGTGTGTGTGAGACAGAGGGAGTACATGTGAGTGTAATAGTGTGTGCATTTGTATGAGTATGTGTTTGCATTTGTATGAGTATGTATGTGAGTGTGTGTGTGCTTCTTTGTTTTCTGCTTCATGGCCAACTAGAGTGATATTAATGCTCTAGAGAAGGAACATCAAATTTCTCATTACTTTGCATGTTAATCAAGGACATCAAACTCTCAGGAAGAATGGCCTGAATACTTTGTCTTCATTATTCAAACCACGTGGTTTAAGTTCTACTTTGTTCACCTTTGAAAGATTTGAGCTTTTAAAGGAATACTTAAGCATCCTTCCTAGTCCTTGTCGTTATTAGGAAACCACAGATAAATTGATCTTTGCTTGTTTGTTTCTTGCTCTTCTTCTTAATTAAAAGGTAGAAAAAAGAAAAGAAAGGAAGGAGGGGGAAAAGAGAGAGGGAGCGAGAGAGGAACGGAAGAAGAGAGGAAGAGAGAGAGAACGAGGGAGGAAGGAAGGGAGGGAGGAAAGGAGGAAAGGAGGAAAGGAGGAAAGGAGGGAAGTCTTTTCTGGAAGCATTCTCCGATGGTCTGGGTAAATTAGGAGAGAGTTGCTGGACCTGGTACCCTCTGTACTACAATTCCTTCCTATCTTTATCATATTGGTACACATGTCACCCCTGAACCTTGTTTGGATGGCTGGCCCCAGGGTAGTAAACCTCCCTTGAGAAAAGCTGTGAATTATACAAGTTGTCATTATTCATGGGATTTACAGGAAGGTTCAAATAAAGCCCTCCCCCTGAAGAACCCCCATTGCTCATACTAGCATCATACATATTTTTTACTTGTCATCATAAGTATTTTCACGAGTGTATAAACGTATATCACTAAAGTGATTCATGCTATTGCATTGTAAATATATTTTATTAATAAGGACCAGGGTAGGAAGTGGTAAAGATACTGGTAATTTTCTTCCTAAAATTAATTTATTCTTTTCTAAATGTTCTTCTGCAGTGAGCCCACATTAGATTAGAAACATCTCTGTGTTAACTGTTAACCCTAACTCAGAGGTCTGTGTAACAGCAAATCCAAGCCATATTTTATTTCATTCTAACAGACAGCATCTAAAATTCAGGATTTGGGGTTAGAAACCAGGCCCTGGCACTGCAGAAGGTGGTGTTATTATTTTAAACTTGGCACTGACTTTTATCCCAGCGGCTAGTGTGGCTATAGTCAAAGCAGGATAATGCATGCCCCATCCACACAGAGGAAACATACTAACAATTATCTGTGTTGTTGTTGGCACTTAGTAAGACATACTCTTTTCCTAAGATCTAAGGGTTTGGGAAGAAAGAAGAGAGCTGCCAGCTTTTGGCAACATAAAGGGATTTTTAAAAAATTTCTTTTTTCTGTGTTTCCTTTCTTTTTCCTTTTCCTCTTTTCTCCTCTCCTTCCCTTCCCTTTCTTTTATTTTCCTTCCTTTCCTTTTCTTCTTCTCTCCAGCCCTCTCTGTTTATCTTCCTGACACTTGTTGGAAGCATTGGGAATATGCCATCTGGTTGTACACAATTATAGACAAGTGGGTATGGGAGTATATTAGCTGTAGAGAAATTACTGTGTTTACAGCTTATTTATAGCATGGCAAATTAATTTATAGTTCTCCAGTCTGTCAATACAGATAAATGGATTGAGAGATTGGAGAACTATAAATTAATTTGCTTTTCTAAATATGGTAAATCTACCAGGCATACTTGCACCTGACTCTTATTGAAACAAGCTGCTTTTACTTGATCCAAATGATGCCTGCTGTTGCTTTCTGACCTGGACATCTATATTTACATATTTGTGACCTTCTCATGGGAAAACCAGGTGAAAGCTCTTTCGGACTCCAGATATAAAGAATGGTGAAAGTTCCGCTCTAGGGTACTATATTGCCATTCGAAAGGAGCACTATCATTTGCATTTATGATACTAATCTTATTATAGGTTGCTGTGGTTTTGGTTTTTGTTTGTGTTTTTGTTTTGCCTGTAAATGCAGCTATACCTCAGTGGGAATAACCATTTGGGATGTCAGTGGTCATTAATGTGTCTTCAGGTAAAGAAATAAGCAGATGAGTCACCTGTCCTCAGGCCTTTGGTCTTCCATCCTCTTTAGAGCCTACTGACTAGGATAACTCTGGCCCCCTTCACACACTGCGGTGGCAATGGTAACTCAGCTGACTTACTGAGAATGCTGCCCTGGCCTCTGACTACAGGCATCAGATCCTAGGGCGGCCCCTACCTCAACTTCTCAAGCTGTATATAGTTGGGGGCAGAGGGGGGGTCTTTTCTATTCTTGTTTAGGTGATGTCTAATGTCTCCAGTGTTTTCAAACTGAAAGATACATTCTTACTACTTATTCACTGAGAATTTTCAGATTAAGAAAATCTTTAAAAATACAAAGGCAGAGGATGAGAGGGACTTAGATGCCACAGTGTCCTGTCTTGCCCTCCCGCCGTGTAGCAGTGAGGTCATTCTGGAAGCAGTGAGGTCAATGTCTTACTCATGTAGGTGGCTGGCAGGGGGGCTGGAAAAACTAGCTGACTCTCATCTGACTCCTTTTTCATGATATGCATTTCTGCTTGTATGGGCCACATGATACACAGGAAATAAAAAGACACCCCTCCCCCATAGTAAAGTATTAATCCTTTTTTTCTTGAAAAGATATTTTTAATTAAAAACAAAATAAAACAAAAAACAAAACACAAAACAAAAGAAAAACAAAATCAGGTTACTCCATGTGGAGAGGGAGTTCTGTGGCTCTTCCTTTAATGACCTTCTTACACCGTAGAGCTAATCTTCTTACCTGGAATATTTGCTTATAGTTTCCTTGCTATTGCCAGTCAGCCAAAGGGAAACAGTGAGCCAGACTGGAATGTTGGCGCATCTGGGGTTACAGGCTTTTGCACTCATGCTTGCTTGTCTGCTGTAAGCGGTGGGGCAAGAGCTGTTGTTTTTCCACAGTATGATAGCATAGTCAATATTCCAAATACTGAAAGCATTCTCCTCCACCTTCTGTGCCAGGCACGGGTAGGACTTTTTGTTGGTCCCACTCCTCCTTTTTGCATATTCTATAAACTTTAAAATAGTATATGACTTTCACGGATGGAGGATGTTTCCCTCCTAAAGGTAGATACTGACTAGTTGGTTCCCAGCTGGTGGCTGTGTTTTCAGATGCTTCTGGAAACTTAGGGAGATGGGGTCTAGTTATAGGATGTGGGCAGAGCTTTGAGGTTGTGCCTAGTGCCTAGTGCCTAGTTTGCAGTTTCTTCCTTGTTCTTGCTTGTGTTTTCTATGAGATGAAGGATATTCACTACAGATTCCCCACTGAGATTTTGCCCAGTCACATGGCTACAATCCACTGAGACTATCAGTCATCGGCTGAAATTTCTGAAACTGTGAGCAAAAATTCTTTCTTCCCTTTAAGTGGTTTCTTTGGGTTATTTATCAAAGTGAAGAAAAATCTATCACACCCATGAGGAGACACACACACATATACATACATATTACATTATGGTATCGATACATTATATATAAAAAAATACATATACAAATACATATATACATATATAAAATACATATATAAGACACATATACATAGATATGTTATAAAGCTTCACATAAACACATAGTTGTTGAAATGGCAAATATTGTTAACCCTAATAGAGGCTGAAATATGAATTTTTGATTTGTGACTTCTTATTGTTCATATATGTAAGGTCTGAGTGGCACTGGAAGAAAAGCTGAAAACTTTATGCCATGAGCCTCGTGACTGAGGTACCAGAGGGCTCGTGGGTAAGCAGCCTCATGAACAGGGGCTAGTGCTGCAGTAGCTGCTTGCAGGGGAGAATTAAAACTAGACTTTGGACTCTGTTCGCACTAAAATTCCCAAGGTGCTTTTGACAAGATTATGAGTGTTTAGCCACCACCCCAACCAATGAGTAACTGCCTGTCAATCACCACTGTGATTCCATTTGTATAAATCAATTGTATTTCCTTCTTGAGCTAAATGGCCATGTTTAGGAGAGAGGGAATCTGTTTGATCAACAAACTTACATGTGTATCATTTTTGACCTTGCTTTGGAAGAAGGGAAGTTTGTTTAATACCTAAAAATTGAGGTTTTTCCATTTATTGATTGATTGATTGATTGATTGATTGAGTGCCATCTGGGGGAAAGATTACTCATGTCTCACACTTTCCTACTGATAGATTTGAATTTACCAAGAAATTTATACATTTCTACAAATATTCTAAGGCATTCCTGCAATGTCTTATTTATTAATTCTTTCAAGGAATGTTCTTTAAATAATGTTTACTACTAAGCCGGGCATGGTGGCGCACGCCTTTAATCCCAGCATTTGGAAGGCAGAGGCAGGCGGGTTTCTGAATTCGAGGCTGGCCTGGTCTACAAAGTGAGTTCCAGGACAGCCAGGGCTGCACAGAGAAACCCTGTCTCAAAAAAACAAAACCAAAAAACAAAACAAAACAAAACAAAACAAAACAAAAAAACCAAAAAACAAAACAAAACAAAAAAACGGAAAAAGAAAAGTTTACTACTTAGGTACTATTAACACATAATACAACAGTTAATAGGATGCATGAAGCCTGGCTTGAAGTTTGCTTCCTTGTGAGGGGAGAAATGACAAACTGTATACCTGAGTAGATTCTTTCTGTGGTGAAAGATCAGTATTGGGGATTAGGAAGGGTGGAGGCAGAGGACATTGCTGCAATTTGATAAGGGTCACAGAAAACCTTCCTGATATGAAGATTCTGAGCACAGGCTGTGGAGATAGGAGAGAAGGCCTTTTTAGGCAGAAGCAAACACAGCACAAAGGCAGGATCTGACTGAAAAACCTGAGAGTGGATAGTTTTCCAGAACACATGACACAGTGAACAGTGGATGTTTTGTAGAGATTGCTATTTCTGCTGGCTAGAGAATTCTGTATAGTGACACAAGGACATAAATGTCACAATAGTGACCAAGACAGGAGTGAGAGAGATCAGACTTTGAACATGTTTTGACATTACAGCTATTGAGATCTGTGAACTGAGTGGAAGGAGAAGCTGTCTAGATTGTGCGAGATGGGACTGGAGTTTATCCTACGATAGCTCTTAGCAAATTTGTCTTTGGACACTGTTTCTGTCTCAAAATTCGTCAGGGCACTTGTCAACATCACTGTTTTGGTAACACTGCACACCTGAATAGATCAGGACAGTGGACTTGGGTAAGAGATACAGGTTAGAAATGAATTGGACTGTTCTCTTAATCATGCTAATCATGTGAGTAAAACAATAAAGATGAAGGAAACAAATGATGTATTGACCTGGAAGACTTGCAATTCCCTAGTCAGGTGGAACTCTGCATTGCTTTTAAATAGAGACTGCTATACCAGAACAGCTTACATTTAATAATACAGAAAGATTGCATTGATCAATTGTTTAGAACATACTAGTTGTCTTAGTTAGGGTTTTACTGCTATGAACAGACACCATGACCAAGGCAAGTCTTATAAAAAAACAACATTTAATTGGGGCTGCCTTACAGGCTCAGAGGTTCGTTCCATTATCATCAAGGTGAGAGCATGGCAGTATCCAGGCAGGCATGGCGCAGGCATAACTGAGAGTTCTACATCTTCATCCAAAGGCTGCAAGTGGAAGACTGACTTACAGGCAACTAGGATGAGGATATTAAGCCTACATCCACAGTGACACACATACTATAATCAGGTCACACCTATTCCAAAAAGGCCACACCTCTAAATGGTGCCACTCCCTGGTGCAAGAATATACAAACCATCACACTAGTTATACACCTATTTACTTTTTACTTCTTAATTCTTTTCATCCTCATAAAACTTTTTATTATAAGAATCATGAGTAGTGTTCCCAGTCTGAGAAGGATCTGAGCCACTTAGCCAAGGTTAGCTGGCTGCAGTCTTGTAATAGTCAAGCTCTGCTTTTGAGTCGTAGCCCTTCATTCTTAACGCACATTGCCTCTTAAGGGAATTTTAACTTAGCAAAATTGACACCT
Source organism: Mus musculus (assembly GCF_000001635.26). Lineage (NCBI taxonomy): Eukaryota > Metazoa > Chordata > Mammalia > Rodentia > Muridae > Mus > Mus musculus. The sequence goes on from NC_000069.6 coordinate 81,065,009, forward strand.
AGTTTGGTTAGGTGCTGTGGAGACTTGCTTAATTTATAGTTTCATGTCTTATTTGTAGACAAATCGCATTATGTTCTTAAAATACTCTGGATGATTCTTATTAATATTGTGCAGGTGTTTTAAGACAAAGCATAGATATTTGGGACAAGAAGAAACTCTGGTGAGATATAAGATAAAGTCTGGATAACTGATAGCCAAGTCAAACAGTATATAAACTCTGGATGACCCACTTTTTAATCACACAATCTGCACTCAATTTTTCCTCAACACTTAATTTCTTCATTTGTAAAATTTAAAATTTGGTGACTACTTGAGTAGGGACTCTTGACAAACTTCCTTTCCTGGTTAACATATATTAGTTTCTTTCGCCATCTTCCTGGCAAGATGGCTATAAATAAATACAGAAGTTCTCAAAAACAAATTAGATGGAAAAAAAACAAGTTTAATATAAGAAAAAGAATTGTGTGCATCATCTTAGATCTGTGTGACTCAGTTTGGGCTGTCCATTGAAATCCTTAATCTTCATATGCAGGTTTGGTTTGGCTTGGAGGTTCAGCTGCTAACAGTTTCTGCTCAGTGAGCCTAAGGACATAATTCCAATTCCTAGATCTCATAATGGAATGAGAGAATGGGCTCAGCTGTCCTCTGACCTCTGCACATAGGCCCTGGCATGTGTGTACATATATATAATAATGATAAACACATGAAAGTGAGAGAACATGTCAACTCTGCCTCAGTGAGCTTGAACTTGAGGCAAAGGCCAGGGGGTCTGTACTGTAGCAAGCTAATGAGATATGAAGCTGCTGAAACGTGGCTGCTTGATAGCTGCAAAGACTTTAGAGGTTTATGAAGAAGTCAGTGAGAAGTTAAAGCAAGCGAAGTGAGCTCAGTGGGAGAAATTTGAACAGAATCCCATAGACAAAATGAACCTCAGAGTAAGCGTTGCTCGTGGACCCAGCCTGAATGTGTGTTAATTCTGAGTTGTGCTATGGATTTCTCTGCTTTACTGGACATGGGGCCAGCCTATTGCTTTTCACCTGGGACAGCCAGCCTTAAAGGTGAATGGCCGGATCACTGATGTGTTACTAGTCAGAAAAGCCCCCTGAGTTTCCTAAAGTTTTTCTAATTGTGAACTCTTTTTTCCTGTGAGACTTCTATTTGACCCTGAGACTCTTAGTCTCTGTTCTGTTGCTGTGAAAAGGCATCGAGACCAAGGCAACTGTTATAACAAAAAACATTTAATTGGGGCTGGCTTAAAATTTTAGAGGTTTAGTCTATTATCATCATGACAGTGAACATGGTGGCATGCAGGTGCTTGTGTAGTAGCTGGGAGCTACAGACTGATCCATAGGCAGAGAGAGAGCAAGAGAGCGAGAAAGCAAGGGACAAGAGAGTGAGGATAGAGAGAGAGAGAAGGAGAGAGAGAGAGAGAAGGAGAGAGAAAGAAAGAGAGAGAAAGACAGACAGAGAGAGAGAGAGAAAGAGAGAGAGAAGAAAGAGAGAGAGAGAGCGTGCAAGATACAGAGAACCTGAGACTCTAGGCCAGGAATGGGCTTTTGAAACCTCAAAACCTACTCCCAAGGATACACTTCCTCCAACAAGGACACACCTCCTAATCCTTCTATTTCTTTTAAACAGTACCACTTCTTGGCAACTAAACATCCAAACAGATGAGCCTATGGGAACCATTTTTATTCAACCCAATGCACTATGTATATAGGCTTACAAAATAGGCATGAAAATCAGGCATACTGAGAACACATCATAAGGGTATTTAAAGCAGTATTTTGGCTGGCTTTAATTTTACCCCCTTTAAGAGATAGTTTCTGCATGCTAAAGAGATGAATATGTTTCTTTCTTCTTTTCTACAGAGGCCTAATTTTGGCTGAATATTTGATACAATAGAACATAGGTTTTCAGTGTTTTCCAGAATTGATATTTTACAAGCATTAGTGCTGAGGAAGCCTCTTCTTATGAATATGTAGTATGAGGTAGCATTATAGCAACTGGAGAGATGGGTCATTGAGTAAAGCACTTGATCTTCCAGCATGAGAAAGTGATTTTAAGTGATAACCTGGCACCACATAAAAACCAAGGCATGCTGGCGCACACGTGTAACTCCAGCAGTGGACGACTGCAAGAGATTGATCAAGTCTAGCCAAAAGTCTAGAGACCCTATCTCAGAAAAGGGAGGGAGATATAGAGGAAAGCATTCGGTCACCAACCTCTGGCCTTCACACATGTCCTTAATGGCCAGCACAACTGTACATGTGCACACACATGCACACCACACACATATGCTAATGTACACACACAGAGTCATATACAATGAAATGCACATAGAACATGTTTATGACATATTTATGTCATAAGTATGACACATCTAGGGCATTTCAGAAATGTTGGAACTTTCGTCCTACTTGATATTTTATGAGACTCAAGTCTGTAAGCAAAGCAGCAGGTTTTAAAATCAAATGTTCAAACATAATAATTCTGAAACAGCCCAGATAATTTGAGAGATACTAAGGAATGAAGGCAATAAAATATATATCTTTGTTTTCTTTAGTTAAGCTATCATAGTTCTGTAAAACCAGCAACGTTAGTATACATAGAGAAAGCACCTCAACTTAGCACTTGCTGCAGTCTCTGCTGAGCTCTTTCTGACAGCTTTCGTTATTGTTGTGTTTTGTTATTGTTGTGACTATATCCCCAGTACAAGGTGTGTAGGCTGTAGGTTTGAACCCAAAGATGCAGTGAAGTCACATGAGGCAACACGAGTAAGCACTGTCAGAAACCCCTCATATCTATTACACATTTGAGCTACAATTCATTTTTACTTGTTGTGTACTCAGAAACCTTTCCTGTTCCCAAGGTTTGTTTTTTTTTTTTTTCCTTTAATGAGCTCTGCATCTGCTCTGGACACTCACAGAAAAAGCTGTGTACTAGAAGGAACTGTCTTGAAAGACTCAAGAGGTGAGGCATTCGATGAGTGACCGTAAGGAATAGCGTGGATCTTGTGGCATGTCAAAATCAGATACCACCTGGCTGAGAATCATAATCTGGGTCGTAGGTAATATTCATCACTGAGCAGAAACCTCAGGATCCTTTCAGAGTCTTGAAGAGAAGCACTGATTACTTAGACAGCCATTCTCTTGAGAACCGCATTGTCACACCACCCCGCACTGCCCATGTGTGTTTCTGCTCAGTGCTCAGCACTGTGCGCCTGCAGGTGCCAGGTCTTTAATTTGTTGTTTGCTTTTGATTTTGACTTTTGACTCATTTTGATGATTTATACACTACCTGTTCCTAAGAACTTTCAAAGCAGCTTTCTAAGTTGCCAAGTAGGTTAATTAACCATAAATACATTCATCTTTATTCTTCATTTTCCCTGTGGCTGCAGTGTTACTTGAAAGGGGTCGTTACCTATGGGAAACGTGTTTTCTACCCTTCTGAGGAAACTTAAAGCCTTCTTTTGAGTATTTCTAAAGTTTTCACTTGTTAAATTATAGTGACTCTCTCTCTCTCTCTCTCTCTCTCTCTCTCTCTCTCTCTCTCTCTCTCTCTCTCTCTGTGTGTGTGTGTGTGTGTGTGTGTGTGTGTGTGTGTGTGTGAAGAAGCTAAGCTAATAAAACAAAACACATTAGATGTTGGGAGGGAAGTCAGACCAGTTTTTTAATCCTGTTTGTTTTGAGTTCTGGGACTGTCCTGTGCTGCCAGCCCTTCAGAGTGCCTGTGAGCACAAAGACATGGGCTGCATAGTAAATATGACCCTGTGTGCGGTCTGCTGAGAACATGCAGACAGACCTTTTATGGTCAACTGGGGCTTCCCTCTGGGCTTCGGGCAGACCACAGGACTGCATGTTTTAGTATAGTTTTGATACCATCTCTAAAACTAGGTTCATAATTCTGGCTTTCTTTTGTGAAAGCTTGGATGTATTTTTTAGATATTTGCCTCTAGTTCATAAAAGATCATCCAGGAACTTTTATGAAGGGTTTTATAGGGGAAAATTGTACCATTTTAATTCCTTAAAAAAATCTACCTATATTTCTCTTTAATTTTGCCTATAGAGTCTATTTTGAAAGTGGGAAATCATTTTTTTTCTGTCTCTGTCTCTATCTCTCTCCCCTTCCTTCCTTCCTTCCTTCCTTCCTTCCTTCCTTCCTTCCTTCCTTCCTTCCTTCCTTCCTTTCTTCCTTCCTTCGTTGAATAGCCACAATTTCATAATCTCAGAGAAGTTTCATAGGATTTAGCTGATGAATTTTCTCAGGACACATGGAAAGTGACTTAAGTACTTAGAGGAAAGGCTGTCCTGACATCACAGAACAGCTGATTTAATGTAATAAAAAGATAGTTTCTTTGAAGTTCTTTGGCCCTAAGGAAGTTTTTATTTTCTTCAAATAGGTATACTAGGTATACATTTGCAAATTCAAAATAATACTTATATTTATTTATTTTGTGTGGTGTGTGTGTGTGTGTGTGTGTGTGTGTGTGTGTGTGTGTGTATGTGTGTGTATGATTTCCCATGTCACACTGATGCAAGTCAGAAGTCATCCCAGGCTTTAGTTCTCTCATCCCATGATGTTGGTCTCACAGATTAAACTCAGGTTGTCAGACTTGGTGCCAAGTTCCTCTACGCACTGAGCCATCTTGTTGGCTCTAAATATGCACTTTTGCAATCCACATTGTTAAGAAACCTAAATCCGTTTGCATGCTAATATTCTATCTTGATCATTACTTGCTCCAATATGGCAAATGCTTTCTCCCTATCACATGATTGTGAGCTGGGAAAAGTGATTCCCGAAAGTATTGCATAGCAACCAGATGGCTCTCTCTCCAGTTATCCCCTAAAAGGTTTACATGTGATAAATTCAAATAATTATATCCCCATCTTATTCTACATTTTGTGTCCTCTGAACTGGATCTCTTCCAGCGGTTTTGTGTAGTAAGAATAATATTTAGGGAGCAAAGGCTGACAGAGAGTTCAGAGTTAAATCTGGAATCATCGTATAATGCAAGTTTGAAGTTAAGTATGTGTTCGCTCCATTCCATTGGAAGGTGTGTTTACATCAACAATGGTGTTGAGAGATACATTATGCACAGAAACCATGATTTGTAGCTGTAATGCCAAACATTTATTTCTTATATTTCATTTGCACCACACACAAGTCTCTTGTTACTTCGTCAGTGCTACTGGAATGAATCGAATGTTTTCTTTTTTTTTTTTTTTTTTTTTTAAATATAAACTCATTTAGTTTCAAACACAATTTATTTAATATGCCATGAATTTGCTGTTAGTACCCATACAATGTACATATTATTGTTTTGTTTGTTTAAGCTTGGACTTTTTACCCAAGTTTTATCATTATGCAATTCAAATAAAAATAAAACCACTTTGGTATCAAATACTTTGTCCAAGGGATAATCAAGCCTTAATCTTTTTTTTTTTCCATTTTTTATTAGGTATTTAACTCATTTACATTTCCAATGCTATACCAAAAGTCCCCCATATCCACCCACCCCCACTCCCCTGCCCACCCACTCCCCCTTTTTGGCCCTGGTATTCCCCTGTACTGGGGCATATAAAGTTTGCAAGTCCAATGGGCCTCTCTTTCCAGTGATGGCCGACTAGGCCATCTGTTGATATATATGCAGCTAGAGTCAAGAGCTCCGGGGTACTGGTTAGCTCATAATGTTGTTCCACCTATAGGGTTGCAGATCCCTTTAGCTCCTTGGCTACTTTCTCTAGCTCCTCCATTGGGAGCCCTATGATCCATCCATTAGCTGACTGTGAGCCTCCACTTCTGTGTTTGCTGGGCCCCGGCATAGTCTCACAAGAGACAGCTACATCTGCGTCCTTTCAATAAAATCTTGCTAGTGTATGCAATGGTGTCAGCGTTTGGATGCTGATTATGGGGTGGATCCCTGGCTATGGCAGTCTCTACATGGTCCATCCTTTCATCTCAGCTCCAAACTCCGTCTCTGTAACTCCTTCCATGGGTGTTTTGTTCCCAAATCTAAGGAGGGGCATAGTGTCCACACTTCATTCTTCATTCTCCTTGAGTTTCATGTGTTTAGCAAATTATATCTTATATCTTGGGTATCCTAGGTTTGGGGCTAATATCCACTTATCAGTGAATACATATTGTGTGAGTTTCTTTGTGAATGTGTTACCTCACTCAGGATGATGCCCTCCAGGTCCATCCATTTGGCTAGGAATTTCATAAATTCATTCTTTTTTTTTTTTTCCATTTTTTATTAGGTATTTAGCTCATTTACATTTCCAATGCTATACCAAAAGTCCCCCTTACCCACCCACCCCCACTCCCCTACCCACCCACTCCCCCCCTTTGGCCCTGGCGTTCCCCTGTACCGGGGCACACAAAGTCTGCGTGTCCAATGGGCCTCTCTTTCCAGTGATGGCCGACTAGGCCATCTTTTGATACATATGCAGCTAGAGTCAAGAGCTCAGGGGTACTGGTTAGTTCATAATGTTGTTCCACCTATAGGGTTGAAGATCCCTTTAGCTCCTTGGGTACTTTCTCTAGCTCCTCCATTGGGAGCCCTGTGATCCATCCATTAGCTGACTGTGAGCATCCACTTCTGTGTTTGCTAGGCCCCGGCATAGTCTCACAAGAGACAGCTACATCTGGGTCCTTTCAGTAAAATCTTGCTAGTGTATGCAATGGTGTCAGCATTTGGAAGCTGATTATGGGGTGGATCCCTGGATATGGCAGTCTCTACATGGTGCATCCTTTCATCTCAGCTCCATACTTTGTTTCTGTAACTCCTTCCATGGGTGTTTTGTTCCCACTTCTAAGGAGGGGCCTAGTGTCCACACTTCAGTCTTCATTTTTCTTGAGTTTCATGTGTTTAGGAAATTGTATCTTATATCGTGGGTATCCTAGGTTTTGGGCTAGTATCCACTTATCAGTGAGTACATATTGTGTGAGTTCCTTTGTGATTGTGTTACCTCACTCAGGATGATGCTCTCCAGGTCCATCCATTTGGCTAGGAATTTCATAAATTCATTCTTTTTAATAGCTGAGTAGTACTCCATTGTGTAGATGTACCACATTTTCTGTATCCATTCCTCTGTTGAGGGGCATCTAGGTTCTTTCCAGCTTCTGGCTATTATAAATAAGGCTGCTATGAACATAGTGGAGCATGTGTCCTTCTTACCTGTTGGGGCATCTTCTGGGTATATGCCCAGGAGAGGTATTGCTGGATCCTCCGGTAGTACTATGTCCAGTTTTCTGAGGAACCGCCAGACTGATTTCCAGAGTGGTTGTACAAGCCTGCACTCCCACCAACAATGGAGGAGTGTTCCTCTTTCTCCACATCCTCGCCAGCATCTGCTGTCACCTGAATTTTTGATCTTAGCCATTCTGACTGGTGTGAGGTGGAATCTCAGGGTTGTTTTGATTTGCATTTCCCTGATGATTAAGGATGTTGAACATTTTTTCAAGTGCTTCTCTGCCATTCGGTATTCCTCAGGTGAGAATTCTTTGTTCAGTTCTGAGCCCCATTTTTTAATGGGGTTATTTGATTTTCTGAAGTCCACCTTCTTGAGTTCTTTATATATGTTGGATATTAGTCCCCTATCTGATTTAGGATAGGTAAAGATCCTTTCCCAATCTGTTGGTGGTCTTTTTGTCTTATTGACGGTGTCTTTTGCCTTGCAGAAACTTTGGAGTTTCATTAGGTCCCATTTGTCGATTCTCGATCTTACAGCACAAGCCATTGCTGTTCTGTTCAGGAATTTTTCCCCTGTGCCCATATCTTCAAGGCTTTTCCCCACTTTCTCCTCTATAAGTTTCAGTGTCTCTGGTTTTATGTGAAGTTCCTTGATCCACTTAGATTTGACCTTAGTACAAGGAGATAAGTATGGATCGATTCGCATTCTTCTACACGATAACAACCAGTTGTGCCAGCACCAATTGTTGAAAATGCTGTCTTTCTTCCACTGGATGGTTTTAGCTCCCTTGTCGAAGATCAAGTGACCATAGGTGTGTGGGTTCATTTCTGGATCTTCAATTCTATTCCATTGGTCTACTTGTCTGTCTCTATACCAGTACCATGCAGTTTTTATCACAATTGCTCTGTAGTAAAGCTTTAGGTCTGGCATGGTGATTCCGCCAGAAGTTCTTTTATCCTTGAGAAGACTTTTTGCTATCCTAGGTTTTTTGTTATTCCAGACAAATTTGCAAATTGCTCCTTCCAATTCGTTGAAGAATTGAGTTGGAATTTTGATGGGGATTGCATTGAATCTGTAGATTGCTTTTGGCAAGATAGCCATTTTTACAATGTTGATCCTGCCAATCCATGAGCATGGGAGATCTTTCCATCTTCTGAGATCTTCTTTAATTTCTTTCTTCAGAGATTTGAAGTTTTTATCATACAGATCTTTCACCTCCTTAGTTAGAGTCACGCCAAGATATTTTATATTATTTGTGACTATTGAGAAGGGTGTTGTTTCCCTAATTTCTTTCTCAGCCTGTTTATTCTTTGTATAGAGAAAGGCCATTGACTTGTTTGAGTTAATTTTATATCCAGCTACTTCACCGAAGCTGTTTATCAGGTTTAGGAGTTCTCTGGTAGAATTTTTAGGGTCACTTATATATACTATCATATCATCTGCAAAAAGTGATATTTTGACTTCCTCTTTTCCAATTTGTATCCCCTTGATCTCCTTTTGTTGTCGAATTGCTCTGGCTAATACTTCAAGTACTATGTTGAAAAGGTAGGGAGAAAGTGGGCAGCCTTGTCTAGTCCCTGATTTTAGTGGGATTGCTTCCAGCTTCTCTCCATTTACTTTGATGTTGGCTACTGGTTTGCTGTAGATTGCTTTTATCATGTTTAGGTATGGGCCTTGAATTCCTGATCTTTCCAAAACTTTTATCATGAATGGGTGTTGGATCTTGTCAAATGCTTTTTCTGCATCTAACGAGATGATCATGTGGTTTTTGTCTTTGAGTTTGTTTATATAATGGATTACATTGATGGATTTTCGTATATTAAACCATCCCTGCATCCCTGGAATAAAACCTACTTGGTCAGGATGGATGATTGCTTTAATGTGTTCTTGGATTCGGTTAGCGAGAATTTTATTGAGGATTTTTGCATCGATATTCATAAGAGAAATTGGTCTGAAGTTCTCTATCTTTGTTGGATCTTTCTGTGGTTTAGGTATCAGAGTAATAGTGGCTTCATAAAATGAGTTGGGTAGAGTACCTTCTACTTCTATTTTGTGAAATAGTTTGTGCAGAATTGGAATTAGATCTTCTTTGAAGGTCTGATAGAACTCTGCACTAAACCCATCTGGTCCTGGGCTTTTTTTGGTTGGGAGACTATTAATAACTGCTTCTATTTCTTTAGGTGATATGGGACTGTTTAGATGGTCAACTTGATCCTGATTCAACTTTGGTACCTGGTATCTGTCCAGAAATTTGTCCATTTCGTCCAGGTTTTCCAGTTTTGTTGAGTATAGCCTTTTGTAGAAGGATCTGATGGTGTTTTGGATTTCTTCAGGATCTGTTGTTATGTCTCCCTTTTCATTTCTGATTTTGTTAATTAGGATTTTGTCCCTGTGCCCTTTAGTGAGTCTAGCTAAGGGTTTATCTATCTTGTTGATTTTCTCAAAGAACCAACTCCTCCTTTGGTTAATTCTTTGAATAGTTCTTCTTGTTTCCACTTGGTTGATTTCACCCCTGAGTTTGATTATTTCCTGCCGTCTACTCCTCTTGGGTGAATTTGCTTCCTTTTTTTCTAGGGCTTTTAGATGTGTTGTCAAGCTGCTAGTATGTGCTGTCTCCCGTTTCTTCTTGGAGGCACTCAGCGCTATGAGTTTCCCTCTTAGAAATGCTTTCATTGTGTCCCATAGGTTTGGGTACGTTGTGGCTTCATTTTCATTAAACTCTAAAAAGTCTTTAATTTCTTTCTTTATTCCTTCCTTGACCAAGGTATCATTGAGAAGAGTGTTATTCAGTTTCCACGTGAATGTTGGCTTTCCATTATTTATGTTGTTATTGAAGATCAGTCTTAGGCCATGGTGGTCTGATAGGATACATGGGACAATTTCAATATTTTTGTATCTATTGAGGCCTGTTTTGTGACCAATTATATGGTCAATTTTGGAGAAGGTCCCGTGAGGTGCTGAGAAGAAGGTATATCCTTTTGTTTTAGGATAAAATGTTCTGTAGATATCTGTCAGGTCCATTTGTTTCATAACTTCTGTTAGTTTCACTGTGTCCCTGTTTAGTTTCTGTTTCCACGATCTGTCCTTTGAAGAAAGTGGTGTGTTGAAGTCTCCCACTATTATTGTGTGAGGTGCAATGTATGCTTTGAGCTTTACTAAAGTGTCTCTAATGAATGTGGCTGCCCTTGCATTTGGTGCGTAGATATTCAGAATTGAGAGTTCCTCTTGGAGGATTTTACCTTTGATGAGTATGAAGTGTCCCTCCTTGTCTTTTTTGATAACTTTGGGTTGGAAGTCGATTTTATCCAATATTAAAATGGCTACTCCAGCTTGTTTCTTCAGTCCATTTGCTTGGAAAATTGTTTTCCAGCCTTTCACTCTGAGGTAGTGTCTGTCTTTTTCCCTGAGATGGGTTTCCTGTAAGCAGCAGAATGTTGGGTCCTGTTTGTGTAGCCAGTCTGTTAGTCTATGTCTTTTTATTGGGGAATTGAGTCCATTGATATTAAGAGATATTAAGGAAAAGTAATTGTTGCTCCCTTTTTTTTTTTGTTGTTAGAGTTGGCATTCTGTTCTTGTGGCTGTCTTCTTTTTGGTTTGTTGAATGATTACTTTCTTGGTTGTTCTAGGGCGTGATTTCCGTCCTTGTATTGCTTCTTTTCTGTTATTATCCTTTGAAGGGCTGGATTCGTGGAAAGATATTGTGTGAACTTGGTTTTGTCGTGGAATACTTTGGTTTCTCCATCTATGGTAATTGAGAGTTTGGCCGGGTATAGTAGCCTGGGCTGGCATTTGTGTTCTCTTAGTGTCTGTATAACATCTGTCCAGACTCTTCTAGCTTTCATAGTCTCTGGTGAAAAGTCTGGTGTAATTCTGATAGGCCTTCCTTTATATGTTACTTGACCTTTCTCCCTTACTGCTTTTAATATTCTATCTTTATTTAGTGCATTTGTTGTTCTGATTATTATGTGTCGGGAGGAATTTCTTTTCTGGTCCAGTCTATTTGGAGTTCTGTATGCTTCTTGTATGATCATGGGCATCTCTTTTTTTATGTTTGGGAAGTTTTCTTCTATTATTTTGTTGAAGATATTAGCTGGCCCTTTAAGTTGAAAATCTTCATTCTCATCAATTCCTATTATCCGTAGGTTTGGTCTTCTCATTGTGTCCTGCATTACCTGGATGTTTTGAGTTAGGATCCTTTTGCATTTTGTATTTTCTTTGACTGTTGTGTCGATGTTCTCTATGGAATCTTCTGCACCTGAGATTCTCTCTTCCATTTCTTGTATTCTGTTGCTGATGCTCGCATCTATGGTTCCAGATCTCTTTCCTAGGGTTTCTATCTCCAGCGTTGCCTCCCTTTGGGTTTTCTTTATTGTGTCTACTTCCCCTTTTAGTTCTAGTATGGTTTTGTTCATTTCCATCACCTGTTTGGCTGTGTTTTCCTGCTTTTCTTTAAGAGCCTGTAACTCTTTAGCAGTGCTCTCCTGTAAATCTTTAAGTGACTTATGAAAGTCCTTCTTGATGTCCTCTATCATCATCATGAGAAATGTTTTTAAATCTGGGTCTAGATTTTCGGTTGTGTTGGGGTGCCCAGGACTAGGTGGGGTGGGAGTGCTGCGTTCTGATGATGGTGAGTGGTCTTGATTTCTGTTAGTAGGATTCTTACGTTTGCCTTTCGCCATCTGGTAATCTCTGAAGCTAGCTGTTTTAGTTGTCACTGTTAAGAGCTTGTTCTTCAGGTGACTCTGTTAGCTTCTATGAGCAGACCTGGAGGGTAGCACTCTCCTTAGTTTCAGTGGGCAGAGTATTCTCTGCAGGCAAGCTCTCTTCTTGCAAGGCAGGTACCCAGATATCTGGTGTTCGAACCAGACTCCTGGCAGAAGTTGTGTTCCACTCACTAGAGGTCTTAGGATCACGTGTGGAATCCTGTGTGGGCCCTTGCGGGTGTCAGGCGACTCAGCTGGCAAGGTAGCCGGGGCTCGAGTGGAGTGGAAGGGGTTTGTGCCCCAGATCAAGCCCGGGTAGCCTGCTTCCCTATGTACCGCAGTCTCAAGTTCCACGCGATTGGATTGGGGTAGGCGCTGTGTTCCACTCACCAGAGGTCTTAGGGTCCCGTGGGGAGTCCCGTGTGGGCCCTTGCGGGTGTTGGGCAAGACTCTGCTGTCAAGGTAGCCCGGGGCTCGAGTCTCGAGTCGAGCGGAAGGGACTTGTGCCCCAGATCAGGCCCGGGTAGCCTGCTTCCCTATGTACCGCAGTCTCAAGTTCCGCACGATTGGATTGGGGCAGGCACTGTGATCCACTCACCAGAGGTCTTAGGGTCCCGTGGGGAGTCCCGTGTGGACCCTTGCGGGTGTTGGGCAAGACTCTGCTGGCAAGGTAGCCCGGGGCTCGAGTCTCGAGTCGAGCGGAAGGCTCGAATGTTTTCTTAACAGCTCAGGTTGTGTGGGTCAACTCTCCACATTCTCACTGCTGAGCCTGGCTTTAGTTCTTAGGTTTATGAAAGAAAAAATTTAGGCAGTTCTTAGTCCTTCTCGACTGACAGATTGTCTTTCATGGGCAAGAGAAACTGCATGTTATCTCTTGTTTGTAGATCTGACTCATTGAATTTTTTTTTTTCTAATGAGTTCACACTGTTCATGATGTCAGTAGTACGTTGTTACATAACATAAGGTAATATTTGGAACCAGAATAAAAAAATTCACACAACATAAATAAAAGTGTTGATATCTACAGTAGAGGTCAGGTAGGGTGAGTGTGTAGCTTAGCAACCTGTAGCCTAAAATCTAGTAGTATGTAATTTTAATATCAAATCTTGTTTAGTTGATTAATAGTATGCACATGGCTGTTATTTATTTAGAGTTTGAGGAAGAAGACATTCTCTTCAAAGAGAACCAGAACCCTCCGGTCCTGAGGAGGATCAGAGTCTACATTGGCCTGGTCATCTACTTAGTAAAAATTTTAGTTCACTATTTAACATTAAGACAGTGGTCTTTATCTCAAATCAATATGATCTGAAAGTTTTAAATTGTTGTATCTAGTCAGTATCTAGATTTTTTTCTGAATATTGAAGATGTTAAGTAAGTTGCACCTTTATTGTTAATAGTTTCTTAGTGTATTTTGTTAGGTGTGCCCTGCTATTACATAAGCATTGCTCAGATGTACAAATTGATTGTGTGGCTCTTGACAATTTTCAGATTTTTCTTCTGAATAAAAAAATGCTTAACCTATGCTCACAAAAACCATTAAATATTCCCTTGGATAACATTACAGTTTGTTATGTGTAAATTTTTAAAAAGATTTATCTTATTTTCTTAAATTTATATGAGTATATTGCAGCTTTCTTCAGACACACATTAGAAGAGTGCATCGGATCCCATTACAGATGTTTGGGAGCCACCATGTGGTTTCTGGGAATTGAACTCAGGACCTTCAGAAGAGCAGTCAGTGCTCTTAACTGTTGAGCCATCTCTCCATTCCATGTGTGAATTTTTAATCTAACTTTTTTTTTCATAGAAGTAAGTGTCATGCATATTATTTTAAGTCTGCCTTTACATGATATACACTTTTATCAGTATTTTTCTCTATAAACATTTGTTAATGTTAGTGGTGCTTCAACTGTGTTCAGTCATTGGATATGCTAAAATTATCTGTTGAGTACTTCTTTCTCTCATAAAACTTTATTCACAAGAGAATATTATATGAAGGACTCAGAGTGTCTGGACTATAAATCTCTCTGGGTAGCACCAGACCTGTTTCATTCTTTTGTGCTCCACAGGATTCCTGCCTCTACTAACAACTTCAATTTTGTTCCGTCAGCACCTTACGGCTCAACTCTAAGTCTGTATTAAATTTTTTAGATGTAACAGCCTTATAATAAGCATCCAGACAATGCCTCTCCCCTTTACATGGCTTCCTGTGTATTTCATTATATGCCTTCCTATAAGTCAAATTTTATTTTAAATTAATGTCTGATATATTTAAGAGAGTGTGCTAAACACTCATGTAAGACTATTGGATATAAATTGGTGAATGCTCCCTTAAATACCTCATTTTTTTACTTATCTCACATGATCTTCTTACTCAATGCTCAAATGTGATTTTTCTTGTGAATTATACTGTGTAGTGCAAATTAGTATTTCCAGTAGGTTATTAACTTGTGAAGTCTGTACCTCTCTTCTCTTCTTCACCCCTTTATCTATATGTTTAACAAAATTTGTTGTTCCTACTTACCTCCATGTGGGTCTCAAACATTCCATTAATCCTGTCGCTTAGTTCAGGATGACAGTATTCCCGGAATACTATGGTCTCTTCTAATTTGAGGTTCTCCTTAATGAGTGTGGCCCATCCCTCATACAAGCCCTCTGTCCAGCAGAGTCACCTCTTACATCCCTCTACAGCTTTTCTGTGGCCTTGTGGAAAGAATCTAAGTTCAGGTCCTCGGTGTGTCTTTCCACCTTTTCAGTTTTTTCTTTGCCTTTCTCTGAGTCTTCGTTTCCCCTTTGGAAATGGTGCATTAACAGTTTAGCTTGTATAAGGCAAATGAAGTCGCTCATTACACCCCTTGATTCTGACTCTTCCTCCCCTCTCCTGAGTAGTAGTCAGCCTGGGTCTGGTTTGAGGAGATGGGGAGTAGAGGGTGGAGCTTGTAAGGAAGAGAGACACCAGGAACATAGAAGAAATTCTCTTTTAAAGGTTTCTGGTCTCATCTCATCAAGTGGTGATTGTTTCTGGTTTATTTCTTTTCACAAACACAACATGTAAGGTATTATGTTGTCACTGGTGTTTTCTAAGAAGTTTTGCCTTGACATATTTTACATGGCACTCCTGGCCAACATTACTGTTCCTGCTGCCAGAAACAAAGCTTGCCTGGCATACTTGTTTGTCTGTACAGCGCTCCTTACAATCTGCATTCTTATGTTTAGAAGCAGTGGATAGGACTTCAGAACTCGGCTCTTATATAGCACATTTATGGATAAAAATCCAAAACCTAGGACTACCTGTCCTGCAAACAACAACAGTGTTTCTAGCATACTAGAGCTGAAGATGAACATCTGCAGTATATTGATCCAGAGCCTGGGAAACATGAGCTGGGAAAATAGTGCCCCTGGGTCGCTCTCTGTAGTATCTGCATGTGTTCTAAGCATCACAAATGGAGCGATATACTAGGTATTGATTTGCTTTAACAAATAATTTTTACTGGGTAGGCAAATGTATTAGCAGAGCCTCTGAATAAAGAGACTTTAGTTTAATGAGTCCAGATACATTATTAAATACAGTAAGCCATTCCCTAAGGATGAGGTCAGTTCTGAGGAATGTATTTGTGCATTATTTTAATTTGAACTTTTATAGAGGGTGTTGGTACAAACCTATATGGCATAGGCCAATGGCATCCATACAGTCTCTTGATGCAATTAGGAGATGCAGGAGGCTGCTGCTGGTAGGGCACCATGGACTGGTTTATAGTAAACAGCCCTGTATATAGGAGAAGCATGATCTACAATTACATAAATACTGCAAATGGATAAATCAGTTTAATGTTAAGTTTCATGATTATACAGACTATATTTGAGCAGCAGTACTTTCCTTGTTATTTGGCGACAGATATTTTGGCTAGTTATAACTACTTCAGACCAACATTTCATTAGCGTAATTTCACCAAAGTCTTTACAAAAGCCATATGGATTGCTAACGTCCTTGCAAGGGTGAGAAAGCACAAATGCAGGAATGCTTGGTATTGAAACTGTCTCTGGTCCATAGTTCAGTGGGAAGTGCCAGGGCCAAGATTCTCCGTAGGCCAGACTGCTCTACTGCAATGACTGTCATAATTCCAAACTTTTTTCATGCTTTGAGAACAAATAAAACATATTTGGTTTATGCTTACTTCCTTTACCATTACCATAAGGCATATCTGTTAGTTTTGATTTGTGAATGCTATAGTGAAAGGCATTCATTTATAAAATTAAAGCAATGCTCTGAAGAATGTAAGTTGGAAAGCACAGTAGCTAAGTTGGTGGTGCTGCACATCTGTAATATAGACTTTGGCGAATGGAGACAGAAGGATAAGAAGTTTAAGGTCATCTAGGGTTACATAGCTATCATCAACTTCATCTAAGATATATAAAACCTTGCTTTGCAAGCAACGAAAAGGCTGGAGATGTTCTTTAGTGGTTAAGAACAGAGCTAATTCTTATACAGGACCTGGGTTTGGTTCCCATCATAACTATCTATAATTCTGGTTTCCAGGGCACCTGATGACTTCCTTTGACTTTCTTGAGTATCAGACAATGGTGATGTGTGAGGATACACATCATACATGCAGGGAATATAATCATACACATAAAACAATCACGCTTGATCCAACCCCCTGGAGAGATGGCTTGGTGGTTAAGAGCACTTGCTGCTTATGCAGAGGACCAGACTTTGGTTCCTGTTGATCAGAAACTCATGAATGCCTGTGATTCCAGATCCAGGGCAATCTGAGGCTCTCTATGGCCTCCTTGGACATGCACACATGCTTATCCATGCACACACACGCAGACATAAATGAAAATAAAAGCAAAAATAACTGAAAACAATTTAAGAAATAGGAAATATGAAGCTAATCTCTACCATGTGGCTCCTAACCAAAACCAAGTTTACTAATGTTACTAATAATAGATTAAACTGGTCTTATACTAGAAAGCAAACATCCCCATCTTATCTCTCTTATTTATACACTATCTAATGATTTGAGCTATTTTTAAAAGCATAAATGTCATAGATAGGTGTTGTAGATGTTTTTAAAGTGTTGATAAGATATCCTTTGTGAGGGATGTTCAGAGCAATTTTCAAGGGGAGGAAAATTCTAAACTAAAACCTTGAAGAACACTTCACTACCTTAGAGGTTTCTTTTTAACAGATGTTAAAAAAAAAGCCTCCTATAAATGTAATGTTTAAAAATCCTATAAATGTAATGTTTAAAAGTCCATGCAAATATCTGCCCCAGTGTAAGTATAAACCATAATTCTGAATAAATATCTCCACTTTAGTTGAAGAGGATAGTTAACATAGCTAATGTCTGGGTGGTCCAAAGCTTCATGAGCCTGGAACATGCTGGGGTATCAGGCCGGCAGATTTCCTCTCTTGCAGGAGAGCCTTACATTTGTCCCTTCTTGAGACATTGGCCATTCTCGTGTTCATAAGTGCCTAAGATGTATGATGGATGGCAAGGTTTCTGTGTGTATGGCTTTTTTTAAAAAACTGGGAATGAACAAACATGCACCCCCTCCCCCCTCCCAGGGCAGGCATCCTGAAGCAGAAGCAGTAACCAGAGATGAGCATCATCCAGGTGAACATGAGCCTCCCTGGATCTCTGCCTATCATTCAAGCCTACTTAGCAGTACAAAGTTTACACTCTTTTTTTCCTATAGTCAGAGACATCTAACTGGCTTTGGATTGTCACTATTGTCTTTTCAGATTCTCCATGATTTGTCCTGAGAAGGAAAGGCAAAAATGTTTAATAGCAAGAGCTACATGCTATTGTACCCACCACACAAAAGGAGCCATGCTTACTGATTTTAAGTTCTCATGGTCAGAATTCTAAGGCTGTTGCATTCTTTGCTTCCTCCCCCCCGTATGTTCAGAAAGCTCTTTTGAATTCCATACATGAGTGAGCACCACCCTCCACCTCACTCAAAAGTAGCAGGAGAAGGTGTAAAATCAGCACTAGGATTACTATGCAAGGAAATTAAACCCAGAATAAAATGCAGACTTGTACTGTATATTAAAATCTTAAAGCTATATTCTCAGTACATAATTATGATAAGTTAATAATTTAGACAAGGTGTTTCAGCTTTAAGTTTTAGTTTTTCTTCACAATTAAAGAGCTGTCATCACAAGGCCACAAAGAAATGTCTTTTTAATGAGTCTACAGGCAGTTCACATTAATTCCCATCTTCAAAACCATTTGCATTTGGGGTAGGTACACAGATCTTCCACTGATCAGGTCAAGTCTCTGTCTTTCAACCTTAGGTGTATACTAAGGAGTTCTCTCAGCTCTGGGCTTTGGTGGTGTTTTTCCATGAGTTTTGGATGAGTGTTTTTAATCTTCTGTCTGACTTTGCTCCACCTGTCTACCTGGAAAAATGATGTATGTCAACAGGGTGTGCTATGCAGAATTGTATGAAACAAATTTACCTGTAAATGGGATTAGCTCCTAAAATTGTAATTTTAAAGAAGTATTCGTAGTTTTTACACAGTGGGTGGATTCCCTGGTATTCATCGATTACTACCTAATAATACGCTTTGGAGGGATGTCTGAGACACATCAGTATTAGCTGAGCAAATCATTTGGTTTAGAGCCATAATTTAGTGACTGTCGATTTTGTGTTCAAACATCTGGCATATCACCATGTGTGACCTGAGGAATTTTTTCAACAACTCTACTTGTGTGGGCTTTGGTGTAGGGCTTTATGCTTCTCAGGACATTGCAAGCTCTGGCTTGTCAGCACTGGTATCTTCAAAGGACCGTTTGAAATGTTCGAGAGCAAACTTTTAAATCCCCTAGTTAAAAGCGTTATCAATGATTGCTGATGTCATGAGCACAGGCAGATGAGGAAGCAAGGACTCTCTCCCATTCTTCTCTGCATTGGCTGGGACAGGGACTCCCACTTTGTTCTTAGCTGACCGGAACTAACCCTTTTTGAACATCAAGTCATTAACTGATAGAGGCAGAGGAAGAAAGAGAAATATTTTTTTTCCTTGGGTTAATTCCTTTGTCTTTCACTACTTCTGTGAATTTGAGAAATTAGAAATTTCATGATCTGATTTCATGTAGCAAAACCAGCTGTATCTGTGGAACTTGGAACTGCTATTCTATTTTATTTTTCAAGGAAAAACTGATTTTATGAGCTATAAAATTTTTATAGGATATTATAATTACATTTTATCCCTCTACTTCCATTTTCTTCCCTTTCTTCTCCAACTGGAGCCTACCCTACATAGCTGAGCAGAGGTACAATTTTCATAGTGTGTAGGCTTGGAAGAGATGATATAAATACTCTTGGAACATATACAGATGCTTGAGATTGGATTCACATATTGTAGATAGTGTTTTTATTCTTATATTATTATTCTCCAAAGGCCAACTGGTTTGCATGTTATCTCACAGGCTTCTCTGTCTTTTGTGAATTTCCAAATGATGGATGTGTCTCAGAAGACTTCATTAGTAGTCTTGTCAGAGTGCTCTGTGTGTGGCTGGCTTGCTTAAATTGCCCCTCACCGACTTATTGATCAATCGTTTTTTTCCTTATTCCTTCTTTTTGGGATACCATACACATTATTTGAATTTCTGCTTTTTTCCTCTATTCTATTTCTTTTTATTGCTTTATTTAGCTTTCCTGGACAAGTTGCTCATGCATTCCTCACATGGCTGTCCTCTTCAGAATCACCCTGGTAGATCACTCTATCAGCAAAGTGCTCACTGAATAAGCAGAGGGATGTGAGTTGGTCCCACTCAGGACTTGTGCAAGAAGCCCTATATAGTAATAAGTACCTGTAGTCTTAGAACAGGGGACGTGGAGACAGTCAGTTCTCAGTGGTTTCTGCTCGTCAGATCTAGCTGACTGGTAAGTTCTGGGTATAGTGAGAGAAGCTACTTTAAAGACATAAGGTGGAAAGAAATCTAGAAGACATCCCATGTTAAGCTTTGGTCTCTGTGTATACATGTATGTCTGAACATACATATATGTTCATGTGCATGAGCACAGGCACATGAACATTATCTACATCTGTATGCACTAAAATACACACAATGGAAGAATGAAAGAAAGAACGAAAGAAAGAAAGAAAGAAAGAAAGAAAGAGAGAAAGAACCACCCAAGAAATCCACATATAATCTAATTATAGTTAGTCTCAGTAACTATAAATTTTATTATTATGAGAAAAGGAAAATATGGTTTATGTAGTGTTTTGTAAGGAATCTACTATGTTAATTTCTTTTCTCCAGGAGTTGTGTACTAGAAACTCCTCAAAGGCTACCACACAAGGATGTTTCTCAGGACTTTTTAAAGAATGGAAAAAAGAAACCTGACTAATGAGTTTAGATGTAAGGACACCCAAAGAGACAAGTGAGAGCATGCCACAGGGTGTAAAATCTCTTTGTGGTCTCTGTCTTGACCTGGCCCCTCCTGAACCACTTGAGCCTCATTCATTCTTCCAAGCAGCTTGACCCTTGTCCTTTACTGTTGGACCAGCTATTCTGAGGCTGCCTTTCATCTTTTCCTTGCTCAAACAAGATCCCTTCCTTTTCTTTTACCCAAATCTATTAATTTCATCCTTGCATGCATATTATGTATTTATATGTAATTCATGAGATTTTAATCTTGAGGAATAAAACTAAATAGCTGTATAGATGAAAATGTATAAGGAGTGACCTATGGACTGGAAAAACATAAACAAAATGAGGCATGTGAGTGAGAAGCAAATTACTGTCATCCTTATTCACAGTCCAGTTGTATCAAGGAAATATTATGGTATGTTTTTATTTGTTTGTTTGTTTGTTTGTTTGTTTTTGTTTTCTTGAGCTCAAACTAATATTTTGGCACCATCAAAAATTAGCTATTTTTAATATTCAATTTTTGGAAGTACATTTAATGGTTTTAATGTTATACAAATAGTTCATAATAACCCTTTTTTGCACTCTATCACAGAAGAGTCAGCTATGTATTGAACTATGAATCTGAGCCTTACGCGTGCCTCAGTCTCCTACTTGTTTGTCTGCATTTGTCATTCAGAGTAGGTCCACATCTTGAGAACTTCCAGGCTAGATTTTAAAAGGCTTTATTTATTTAAACAGCTTGAGGTGTTTTTTTTTTTTTTGTTGTTGTTGTTGTTTTTTTAAATTCTTAAATATTTTTGGTACTGTGTGAGAATCTTCCTTTTCCTGTGGGTTCATGGGCCTTGATCTGCACCTATTATAAAAAAATCTTTGGTAGTTTTGGGGTCTCAGCACTAAAAATAATGAGACTTGATATAGAAATGCCATTATTGTCCTATCCCTCAGCTCTCTGTGTTTGGCCATAATTTCTTTGGTGTTTAACATTTACAGAACGAATACAAAAAATATTGAACTGGCCATTTCATGATTTATAGAATAATGAACAGAGTGGACACAAGCTTATCCTGTTTTCCTTTAGATTAAATTGTTTCATGATACCCCACCTGTCTCATGCCTTCAAAATGCCATAAACTCTCAAATGTTCGTGTGTGTGTGTGTGTGTGTGTGTGTGTGTGTGTGTGTGTAACCTAATACACATCTTAATTTTAACATGGTCTAAGAAAAATCACCATTTTGTTCCCACATATGAGCCTTTGTCCTCCTCCTCTTCCTCTTGGTAGGGACCACAGTCATCATTTCATAGAGTTACGGCTGAGCAGGGGAGCCATGACTGTATTCTGCCTCTCTGCCACCTCCTATTATTGTGAGCAAGTTAGCTTTCTGCGTACATGCTGCCCTAATGTCTTTCTATATGGTGACTTAGTAACATGTTTCTTTGCTGGTATGATCACCACTAGTCATTTGCTCTAGAGTAATCTCTTCAGAGTGCAAAAGCAACATGATCCTGCCAAGCATTTCAGTCTGGTTCACGGAGCTTTGTGATCTCTTTTTTTTTTTTTTTTGTCTAATCTGCTCACCCAATTTTACATGCATTTCTACTCTGGCCTTGTAGTCTGACTAAACTCTCCTAGTGGCAAGTATGCTAAGCTTCATCCAGTTCTGAGATTGCTTCTGCCTGGAACCATTCAGCAGCCTTGCACTCAGACTCCAGCATCCTGGTCCCCAGGAGTCTGGTTGGGCTCCTGAGCAGCTCTGGCTGCTTACTTGCCTGGCACCTAGTAACACCTGCCTTCTAGGACTATTTAGTGTCTCCTTGCTGCTTGCCTCCTCTTGGAGCTTCGCAGAGTAGTACAGGGGTTCTCTACTCATAGGGCTTGCTATATAAGTGCTAATGAACTCCCCTGTTCCTCGAGTGTATGACTCAGGAACATGGATGAAGAGCATCTGCACTGGGAGGTGACTGACTCTGCTCACTATGGCAGTTGTTCTTGTGAGGACCTCTTCCTTGGCTATTTCCTTTCATTGTCTTAGTTCCCTACTTCAGTTTGCTTTAACCATTTGGATAGAACAGTTTTATAGTGCTTGAATCTCCATCCCAAAGTCTATGTCCAGGGAAATAAAATTTAAGATACTTTCTGATATCTAGACTTTTCCAGATCCAACCGTCTTACTTCTCTGAATACCACTTCCTCCTCTAACATTTCTCAAGAAATTTTTATTTAAAAGCTCCATCCTTCTGGACTTTTTTTCTCTACCTCATTAAACCCAGAATGAATACAAGTACTAAATAAATTATTGATGAATAATTGAGTAATGGTTTCATATATACATATATATGTATATATAAATATACATTATTATATTTACATTATATTTACACACATATGTATATATGTACATATATGTGTGTGTGTATGTATATATTCCCAGTTTTAAGAATGTACATTGTAGGATGGAGCAGTTCAACTACCACATCAAAAGACACAGGGGAACGCCAGGGCCAAGAGGTGAGAGTGGGGGGGGGGTATGGGAGTGTGTGGGGGACTTTTGGGACAGCATTGGAAATGTAAATGAAATAAATACCCAACAATAAATTTTTAAAAAAAGGAAAAAAAAAGACACTTGGTTGCATCTAATGAAGCCTTAGCCTTTTCTATGGACCACTTTTGCAGAGATCACAAGTTTTAGCTATCCATTGCAACAACATTTAAAAAGTGGCTCTTTTGTGAAGGTTAGGCAAGGCTGCTTAGCTGGAATGCCATATTAAGCATGTCTTTAAAAGAATATTATTGTTAGGCAATAAACACCAGCAGTTCCCAACTATGGTGCTTAAGCATCAGCAGTTCCCAATCAGAAGCCTTTCTCCTCGCCATCTTGCAGCTGTCTGTCTTCCCTTTGGTCTCTCTAGCCCCTGTCCACCCCTGTCCATCTTTGCTGATTTTTTGTAGACTGTGAACCCAGGAGTATATGAGCTACTTCTCCCATCTCTGTTCCCAGAGCTTTGCTGAATTAGTAAACCATGAAGAAATACTGGCTGACTGATGTGATGTTTGTCACTACATCCAATTTTAGCAATTTTCCTGGCTACTCTTTTTCTATATGTTACTTTAATTAAATCGAGCCTTAAAAACACTCCTAGTAAGTGGTCTTTTATTGAATAGCACATGGCTTAGTTGCCCTACCATGCTATACAATATTTAATCCAAATCCAATTTTTATTAAATCATTAAATTAATTATTTTATTTTTTCTTTTATTTTTTTCATACAATGTATCCTGATTATGGTTTTCTCCCCATTTACTGCTTTTAGTTGCCCCCACCTCCCCTCTCATCCAGATCTACCCCCTTTTTGTCTAGTATTAAAAAACAAGCAGGCATATAAAGTATAAAGTACAATACAAAATAGTAAAATAATAAAATGTAATTCATTGTCATAGGACAAAACAAACAAAAAGTAGCCCATAAAGCACATGAAACAGAGACCCACTTGTTTACACGCTAAGGAATCCCATAAAAACAGTAACCTGGAAACCATAATATAACAGTAAACTGGAAACAAAGAAGCTGTAGGGTAAAAAGAG
Organism: Mus musculus; assembly: GCF_000001635.26. NCBI lineage: Eukaryota > Metazoa > Chordata > Mammalia > Rodentia > Muridae > Mus > Mus musculus. The sequence goes on from NC_000069.6 coordinate 81,088,879, forward strand.
AAAAGAAACACACACACACACACACACGCACACGCACACGCACACACACACACACATATTGGAGGTAACTTAAGGGTTAGGGATGGGAGCTGTGCCACATGTCCTTTCAGCTCCAGGTCTCACCTGGTGCAGACCCATGCGGTCCTGTACATGCTGCCTCAGTCTCTGGGCGTTCATATGTTCATCCATCCTGATGATGGAGAGGGCCTTGTTCCTCTGGTGTCCTCCATTGTCTGTGATTCTCCCACTCTCTCTGCCTCTTTTTCTGTGAGGTTCCCTGAGCCCCAAGAAGAGGAATTTGATGGAGGCATCCTATTTATGGCTTAGTGTTCCATGGTCCCTCACTCTCTGCATAATGTCTGGTTGTAGGTCTGTATTTTTACCAATCTGCTGCCCACTGGTATGTTGATTAATACTGTCTGGGCCTTTAATTTGATTCTATTGATCAACACATCTTTTTTTGCACCTGTATCATGATGTTTCTTTTTATTATTTTCACTCTGCAGTAAAGTCTGGGATGGTGATCCCTCCAGCAGTTCTTTTAGTACTCAGGATTTGTTTAGCCATTCTGTTGTGTTTTACTTTTTACTTTTTGTTTTTGTTTTTTCTGGCTATCTTTAAAGTAACTAGTAGCAGAAAGCTTGTTGTCTGAATGACTCTGAGGACAATTTAAAAAAGAGAATCTTTGCTTTTACATTTAGTTTTATGGAATGGCTTGAAGAAGAAAACAGCTTTTGCATTTTTCCTTCTCTTTTATTTACAAGCTAATTGCTTTTGTTAGTATTTTCCTTCCGTGCTAGTAATTAGCAATATTTACAATTAATTGATAATGACATCCAGGCTTAGTTTTCTGTTACTATCTTTTCTTTTTCCTTTTTTAATTGGGTTTTGTTAACCATGTGTTTTTAGAATTTGAAAGACACTTACTTTGATTCATAGATATGAATCATTTCACTTAGCCTTGTGGTGTGTGACTAGGTCTAGTCTCTTTAACACAGGCTATCATTTGGGGGATAATGTTAGATTAAGGTGTATGGATTAAAGATGTTAATAGTACAGCTATTTATGAATTGATGTTAACTCCATCCCTGAATTCATGTTTTTAATCTTCTAATTTTTTTTGTTTGTGTGTTTGTTTGTTTTTTCCAGACAGGGTTTCTCTGTGTAGCCCTGGCTGTCCTGGAACTCACTCTATAGACCAGGCTGGCCTTGAACTCAGAAATTTGCCTGCCTCTGCCTCCCAAGTGCTGGGATTAAAGGCATGCGCCACCATGCCTGGCTTAATATTTCAATTTTTTAAAATTTTCTTTAAGACTTTTCGCCATACTAAATGATCTTAAAAACAGGTCAAATAAATACATTTTGTTATGTTTTACTAATGTTGCTCAATGTTCATGAGGCATCAAGATGGACTATAGAATTTCACTTCTAACTTGCAAATGTTACTGTTTCTATACAGCTTCTCCTAGTGGCTTTTCTATGCGAGAATCTAGAATTAGGAGTGTATTTAAAAGCATCTCTTCAGTGCCTTGCACAGTGTAGTAGAGGTGCTTACCACTGGTTTGAAAAGTTAAAAAGGAATTGTGTATCTTCCTTCAATTTGTGCTTCCTGCCCCTTGCTTCTCTCTCTACATAGGCAACTGGCACATGTGACGGCAGACTGAAACCTATGCAATTAATGAACAAAAATAAACCCTTCTCCTTAAACGTTGATCCTTGTAGGTGTTTGTTCTAGCAGAGCCTCGGGGAAGGACTGGAAAGGGTGTGTGAAAGGAGGTTGCCCGAGCTTCTTTCTCTGGAATAATTTTCTTTATTTGGGATTTGCTAAGAGCTAAGTAGATTTGTAGACTGACTGCCTTCCCACCTCGGCTCACACACCTTGTCAGAGCCAACATGTTCTGTGTTCTAATGAAGTTTATGAAATTTGAGGGCGTCATTGAGGACACTTGCAGTTGTCTGTATGTAAAAGCACATGTGTTTTCTGGAATTGAATTATTACTTTTAAAAACTAAATAACTAAAGGAAGATAGTTAGAAAGTATGGCTTAACTCTAATTTTCAGATATCTTGATATAAAGATTTTTTAAAATATACTTTATGTTAGTCATTTCTAACCCGTGTTTCTGTATAGGATTAAATGCATAAATGGAAACAAACTGACAGTTTTATAGGTTTGGGAATAGTGGATTGAATAGATACTGTTGAAGACATATTCAAGCTAGCTACGAAGGCGGAAAACAGTTTATATTTTTGCCTTAATTGTAGTATATAACTTCACATGTATAATATAGAAAACATTAAACATAGACTCTAAGAAATGTCTCTGGGAAAATTTGATGCTTTTTTTTTTTCACATTTTTTACAAATCTTAGCTTTCAAGGATGTTTAGGCTAGTCAATCAGGACACTGCTTGCTGTGGGACCAGATCTATACTAGTCACTTGTCTGATTCCTGACTTCTCCTTTTTTTCTTCCTAAATGGTTTATATTAGCTCAGTGCCCAGCTTATATTCTCTCTATCTCTCCTTTCCTTCTTTTGCTCTCTCTTCTCTATTCCATCCCCACTATACATCCTTGCTCTACATCTGTGTTTTCGTTCTGAGGTCTAAATCTTGGACCTTATGGCTATAAGTTAAGAAGTTTAACACTAAAGCTGTACTAAATCCTGTTATATCCTTAGAATCAAAGTGATGACTGCGCTGAATAGATTCTCTACGGATGGATTTTTGTAAATAGATGTATAAGGTTAGTGTGATGGTTTAAATACGATTGTCCCCCATAAAGTCTAATATTAAAACACCTAGTCTCTAACTGGTAGTACTGGTTGGGGAACTGGTGCAGGATTGCTAGAGGTAGACTGCTACTAGGAGTGGACTTTGAGAGTTCATAGCCTACCTCCACTTTCTCTGTTTTATGTTTGTGGTTGAAGAGTTAACTTCTCAGCTCCATGTCTGCTGATTGGATTGATTCCATGTCTGCCTGCCATGATGGACTTTGGAACCAAAAAAGCTAAAATTAAAAAAAAAAAAATTAAAGCAAGTCTCTTCTGGTCATTTTTTGCTTATTTGTTTGTTTTTTTGTTTTGTTTTGTTTTTGTTTTGTTTGTTATTGTTTTCTCACAGCAACAGAAAAGTAACCCATACTAAAAAACTAAAATTAACTATTACACCAAGACAAATTAAAAATAAAAGGAAATGTAATTAATTATGACTTAATAATTACATGGTAGAAGTGTTTGATCTTAACATGTCAGCCTTGTAGGATCTTAGCAATGTTCACCTCCCAAGGAAGTGGCCTTCCATGCATACACAACTGAACTCTTTAACAACATAATAACACCCCTGTCCCTGGCACTACTGACAGAGTTTAGTTTGATTTGGAACACTTTGAAACTTCTCAGGGTGTTCAAGAGGCTATCTTGAGCCTGAATCAACTTGAACAACTCATGAAAAACAAAGTATTTTTGGTAGTGGGTACAGAATTTTATTTTAACACTTGGAGTTTGAAAGTACATTAAGTACAAATGTTGTCTAACAGCTGGATCAAGTTTATTTCTTTAAGGTTTTGTAAGATAAGTACTTTGAAGTCCCAATTTGAAAACTGCATTTAGGAAGTCTTCCATTATATGAATTTAAAAATAAGTAAAACAAAGATCAGACTCAACATAGAAATGAAAGTTGCTTTAAGCTTAAAGTTTAGCATAATTTATGGTCAAGTATGACAGGATTTGGAAGGTTTTATTATGATTTTTCAATTATATTCATATCAGTTAACTCCTGGTGTAGAAAATTTGCCAGATTTAATTTTGGTCCCTAATTTTCATATCCTGCATTAAATATGAGGCCTTTGAATTGGACATGTGTCTCTTCCTCAATGACTCTTTTTGTGGAGCACACTCTCCAGCTGTGTGGACACAAAGGGGAGGTAGAGGAGTGCAGAATTTCTCAGCTCTCTCCCTGCCTTTCTTCAGCCTTAGCTTCCTTAGTGACTTACCCCCCAGGGAACTTCATAAACTCAAGTTCAAAGGGAACAATTAGAAGTTAGTGTTACATGCAGGTGAGAGGTATTAACTCTTTTTAAAGAATCCTTACTTCAGGAAGGTTCGATGTTATGTTGACATTGTACTAAGTGTTTTATGTAATTATGCTAAGAATAGAAGTAGAATTTAAAGGATAAATGAATACAATGGTAAGTACTCATGTCAACATAATGATCCAGTTAAGACATTTTAGTTCATGGCTCCTGAAATACACTAAAACTGCTGAATTATACATTTTCAGTGGGTAAATTGTTATGGATGCATTTGCGCATCTGTAAAACTGTTTCAAAAGAGAAAAGCTATTGACCCACCATGCTGGAGATTTCTATTAAAAATTGTCTGTGCTCCTGAAGGACAAAGTGGGATTCTACACTGGGGAGTCTTTACTGTGTTGTTAGTTGATGCCCAAGGAACATATAAAGTCATTGTGAAAGAGCCCAGGTTTCCCTAAGCAGGTACTTTTTTTTTTTTTTTTTTAATGTGAAGTGTTACTATATCTAATTGACCCTAATATCTTTGTATAATACTTAATCCTTCATTATTTTTTTTTCCATTTTTTATTAGGTATTTCGCTCATTTACATTTGCAATGCTATACCAAAAGCTAAGCAGGTACTTTTAACGTAAGTGTTGCATGGAGGCTTTGGTGTTAGTGGATTAAACACCGGCTTCCAGATAGAAGCCTGGATAGAGGCAATGGATGGGAACACATCTCAAAACACTTTAACACCACAGAGATGAAGGCAAAACACTATTTAAAATAAAATTTTACTTTTTTATTCTTCCAGCACTTTTTATTTTATCTATGTTATTTATCTACCAAATCTAAGCTAAAAATCTATGAGTAGATCATGTTATATAGTACTATGTAGGTCTTCAGATGTTTAGAATTATGGGTATTCATAGTATTGAAAGTATTCTTACCATTTCTTTCCTTAAGATTGTAACAAATTTATGTGTCAAGATTTTGTGATCTCAAGTGGACACAGGAAATCAGCTTTGGTGCAGCAGGCTTTGATTTAGAGCTGTTAGTCCTCAGATGTTAGTGATACTTCTGGGATTTTGCCCTAGGCACACAATTCTTCCCACGATTGCCTTGACTACCAGAAAGCAAAGATAGAAGAAAGGAAAGGAGGCAGAGAGGCGGAAGGATGGAAATTGGGAGTATCATACAGGCTCTGCCTGGAACACCCTAAACACTGCCTAGAGTTAAGATTGACAGACATTTGCATATTTGAGCACCTACTATCAAAAACTGCATTCTTGTAGCTGATTCTATATCCAAAAAGGCAGAGTTCTTGGCCTTGGGCTTTCAACATACTTTCAGAGGGTGGTCAGAGGCAATTGAAATATTTACTTCCAGTCATGCATATCACTCACTGTCAGTTTCCCTGCCTCCATATTGAAGTTTTGATTATCCAGTATCTGTAGGACAGGTTTTTTCTCTTTACTCTCAAAACCCACATCAGTTTCCAAGTTCCAGACTAGATTTGGTCTTAGTGTCTTCCTTATTTGTTTTTCACGTTGAGAGACTCTATCTTTTCTGCTTCTAAGTTGATCAAACCATTTAATTGTGTATGTATTGTACAATCACAATTAGTTATTAGTTAGCTTTAAACACATTTTGGTTTTCCTTTGTTTACTCTTTGTCGAAGTCTTTTTATATTACATAAAACATATGTGGTAGCAAATGTGTAATGTATGAATAGACTTTTGAGCTACTTTTCTGAAAACTGTGGGGAAAATGACATATAAAATGATTTTAGGTTTTATGTGCCAAAAATATTAGTGTTTTACTCAGCCTCTTGATGTAAAGGTTCATCTTTGCCAACAACACCCTACCAGATGCACCTACTAGTCATATCTACCCAGCTACATGGATAGATCTCTTTGTTCAAATGAAGTTGTCATGGTGATATATGCAGTAAAATGTGACCAAGAGTGAATCTTGAGTCCACAGCTTGGCGAGAGCTGCATGGTTTGATCCAGTCAGTCTTAACTCTACAGAGACTCATTTTGAATTCTGCCACCGCTTATCAGTTTTGCTGCTTCTAAATTTCATTTAAACATAAAGGCACAACTTTGTTCTATTGTTTAAATATACAAAACATACCCCTTCATAAACTTTGATTTTTCAACTCAGAGTTAGTCTTAATTAATTACCGTCTTCAAAAGATCACTTTAAAAAATATGGTTGGACCGATAGGTACTTGTGAAATTATTTATGTAAGGGCTAAAACATGGTTTTGAAATTTTGTGTGTTTTTTCTCATTTCATTGAATTCAGAGATTTGTAAAATGTATTTCTATTATTAGCATATTCAATATTTTATCTTGCTTTCTTCATTCTTGTATTATATTTGAGGGAAAGTTTAAGCTTAACAGGTTTCATGTACCTTTAAAAAATAAATCCTTTTTCTTTCTTCCTGGCCACTTAGTTCCCAACCATAATGACTCTGAGAATAATTATTTATTAGTAAACGCCTAGGCCATAAGCTTTGGTTCATTCCCTGACTAGATCGTCGTAAATTATTTAACTCATGCAAACTATTAAAGACTTCCATATGGCTAGTTTCCTCTCCTTCAGTCCCAGCACCTCTCGCGCTGAGTGTCTCCCTAGAATCTCCCTTTTTTCCTCCCTTTATTTCCCAGAGACCTCTCTTCCTTCCAGTGTTCCACCTCCTACTTCCTATCTCAGATAATTGGCAACAGGCTTTTGATTGACAGGTGATACTTCTAAGATCCTCTCTACATGTTCCTATGGAAATATATTCAAATTAATTTTAATATTTGATTTTGAATTTGGTAGATGTCATCATCACAAATTAGAAGAAGCCACCAGTGGTCAGATTGTAAACCAAGTTATAGATATTTATTTATTACTCTGTGGCACAATCTAGTAAATGACTGATTTAAATGATATAACACTAATCCTGAGTTTTTTTAGTGCAAACTGGTGGGTCTTTTTATAACATATTTTAAAATATAAACTAAAAGAGAACCAACACAGAGGGATTTTGATAGTTACTGAAGTTTGTATTGAAAAGTTACCATCTCCTGTAATATAGCCTAAAGCACAGTAACTTTATAATATGTACATCAAACCTTACATTTAAACTAATACCCTTCCCATGTGAGTATTTGAATAGAAATGAAGGGAAAAGACAAATTTCTCAAGCAGAAGAATTCCAAGTGCTGTGCACACCCTGCCTCCCAGAAGAAGTGGGGTTGATATAGATAGCAATCAACCAATAGAGGACTTGAGCCATTCTCCCTTAGCATGGATCACTATCAATGACACTTTTTTGGATAGGATATTCTCTTAATATGATATAATATGATAACATACATGCAACTGTGTTGCTTATCCTGGGGGTCAATACTCTAGACTAAGGTCTGATTGTGACAAATAGCAAGTTTTAGACGGAGAGACCGTTTAGAAAACATCTTTGCCTCATTCTGCAATACTGTTTTGCTATCCAGAAACAAGAAAAGAGACAACCAGAAACAAACAAAACAAAACAAAACAAAACAAAACAAAAAACAAATCAAACCTGTGAAAAATTCCACAGTTAAGAGAAACTTGAGGCAACCAGGTGTAAATACATGATCTTGGAACAGAAGAAAGTCTTTCTGGCAAAATTAAGGAAATCAGAACAAGATGTTGGCTCTGGTTAATAATAGTAGCATTGTTTCATTACCTGGGACAGATGGAGTGTCTGGATGCTAACTTGCTAATGAGTGACAAAAGTAGAAACAGGATACAGGAATGCTTGGACTATCTTCACAGTTTTACTACGAGTTCAAGTTTCTCCGGACTAAAATGATAAGAGTGTGCCTTATTACATGTAACTGAGAAAAACACTGAAGGTGCCAAGTTTAAGTGAGCTGCCAGCTCACCATAACTGCAGCCCCTTTGCCCTGTCTTCACATCCAACCTCCCTCTGAACAATGGCAAATAACCAGAATTCCAGGTCTGAAAAAAAAATGTTCTCATAACCTCAGTAGGAATCAAAAGTCTATTTACACTTTAATTATATCCCAGAACTTCAAAGATAAATGTTTGCCCATGCTCAGGAAATTTTAAAAGTACATCATAAATCTTTTTTTTAAACCTATCCCCCTAAGCTACTTTCCAAGAATTCTAATTACAACAAAGTGGAAACTCAGGAAGTCAACAGCTATTATTCACCTGCCTGCTCTTAAAATGATAGCTTTACATTCCTTTATATCACGTGTTTTACAATTGGTGCAAAACAACACTGTAAATCAAAAGAATAAAGTGATTATTCCCAATTTACATTAAATAAGAGTAAAGCCAGATCACTCTTTCCCCATAAGCAGCAGCTATTCTTGAATTGTAAACAATGAACTTAAATTGACTTTAACATCTTTAGCAATGGATACAACTTTAAAGATCAGGGAATAAATGAAATGTAGTACCTTACGAAGTATAGACAGGTAATATTTTTAAGTAATGTGTTTTATTGAATATACTGAGTTTGTGGAATATTGTAAAAGTATTAACATTACCAATGTGATAACTTCAAGAACAGTAGCATGAAAAACATATATTATATGTACACATTACTCTTGTCCTTGTAGACACAGATATGAATGCAAATGCCTAGCTGTTAAGAACACATACCCCTTTTTGCTTGGCCACACAAATTGTACTTGCTTTGGGTACCATGAATTATCTTTTGGCTAATGGCATTTTGTATGACTTACTTGTAAGCAATGAGATCCATGTATGTGCAGTTTATTCAGTGTGGGACAGTGCATACTCCTGTTGCTTCAGGTATATAGTACAGGACAGGCCCCAAGTGTCCCTTGGACCACCCAGAATGGCCTCTGTAATGTAGTTAATTAAAGTGACACTGAGCTCTTCACATTCTAAGTGGATTTAACTAACTTCTGCAAGTGTAGTGGTTTTGTTTGTTTGTTTGTTTTTTGGTTGAATCAGAGACCAGATGCATGATCTAAATGGGGATGGGAGAATCCACACAGTTGAATCAGGTGGTGAGAAGCTCCTGGAGGCTAAGAATATTCTAGACAAAAAATAGGAGGTTTGAGGTCAGAGGCTCAGATACAAATCCTGCCTCTAGTCCTTTCAGTCTGTGTTATTTGGATAAGCTCGATCAGTGTTTGTGAATCACATTTTAGTTTATATAGCTGCACATTAATAATGACCATCTTTGAATTTGAAAGTCAGCATGAGACAATTCTACAAAATACTTTACTAGGGCATCTGGAATACAATATTATAGAACTGTACTGCAGCTATTCATAAGCTATTACTGAAAACTCAATGGAATCATGAACAGGAGGCATTAAAACAATTGTCTGGACTACACAGAACATCATTCATAGCTTAGCAGGCATGTGCAGATTTTCACACTCTTAATCACTGGGCACATACGACCAATTCATTAAACTTGATTTCTCTGTGAAATTGGCATTTATTCCTTCTTCCAGACCTCTTCCCAGCCTAGCCCATGTATTGTGTCTCCACCTCTTTTGGAGGTCCATGTGAGGAAGGTAGATTGATCGGGATCACATATCAAATTTTATTCTTTAACTAAGGGATTGCTTGTATTACTTTCACCCTGGTGTTCATGGATTAGTTTCTTTAAAAAACATCTAAAGCAGATTTTGCAGAACACTAATATTTGCTAAACTGCATAGTAGACAACACTTATATTATTTTTCAGAACTATATGTCTAAAATAGTTAGTGACAGAAGCCTTACATATATTCGTAACAAATATATCATGTCAGTAGATATATAAAAATAAGTTGAAGTAGTCAGGAGTCAGGTTATAGTCTTGCTAAATATTTGGGTTTCCTGTATGAGTGTTTCTCTGTGGTCTCCTTTATTAGGCACTGTTACATTGATGCTCTCACAGCCACAGAGATCAATCTTATGCCTCCTGCTTCTCTCAGTGTGAGCCTTCTCTGACCTACTGAAGTTATTCAGGTGTCACTGTAGATGCAGCATGTACAAAAAGAAAATAATCCCAGCACTCGGGAGGCAGAGGAAGGCACGTTTCTGAGTTCGAGGCCAGCCTGGTCTACAGAGTGAGTTTCAGGACAGCCAGGGCTATACAGAGAAACCCTGTCTCAAAAAACCACCAACCAACTAACCAACCAACCAACCAACCAACCAACCAACCAACCAACCAGACAAGCAAACCAAAAACCAAAAACAACAACAAAAACCTCCCAAAACCCAGCATGTTTTATATTATTCTGTGTCTTAGTTTGCCTAACTGCCAGTGTAAGATTAGTTATCTTGCATGCTCTTTCTTTCTTCCCTTTCTGAAGTTTCATGTCTTCAATCCCTCTTTCCTATCTTTATCCTGGGCTTATCTATTTCCTATTATCTGTCACTTGATTTTGTCAGTGATCCTGTCTAAAGCACCTGGGTCCCTGTTAAAAATATGGATTCTGGGTCTGTAAAATGGCTCAGTCACTAAAGGAACTTGCCCACATGCCTGATGTTCTGAGTTAGATCTGTCTTCCCTCACATGGAGGAAGTAGAGAACGCATTCCTACAGGCACACCCTGGTACCGTGGTATGTTCTTTAGCCCAGAATATATAAAATCCAGTAAAAGGGGAAAGAGTGTGGATTCCTGATATTGCTTCAGAACTGATGGATCAGAATTCTAGGAATAACTCTGGTATTTTTAAGGAACACCCCGGATAAGCTATACTAACGTTACAATTTGAGAACTTTCAGTTAGCTGCAGAAAACATACCTCTTGGCACTGGTATGGAAGATGAATTGTATATTATTTCTTTCCCTCTGTCTCACTGAGTCCCCCTTACACATCCCTTGAGACTATAATATGCCAACATTGCATTTAAAATTAACACCTCTCACTTCCCAGGCTTCATATACTCACATTCACTTACTTCCTCTGCCTACTGAAGTTTCTCTCCAGTGTGGTACTTTTTAGAGATGCTGCTGCTGAGCCCAGGTAACTTTTTAAAGGTTGCATACAACATAGTTCTGTATGTTGGATGGGCCTTTAAAAATGTTTAAAGGAAAGCCACCAGTCTTTCCATGGGTTTTGAGCCTGAATTTTTAAGATCCAACAGAAAAGGAAGGTCAAACCTGGACACAGATATTTCCAGTAAGAATTATGAATTAGATGTTTACAGGTCAAAATTGGAAATGAAGATTCAATGAAAACAGAGGTGATGGCATCCCAGAATAGAGGAAATGGGGGAGTTGGAACTTTTAATGTTTATATTCCCATGTTCCATAATTTTCATTTCTTAACTTAATAGAAATGGGTATATTTACTTAGAGATATAGCTCATGGACTTAGGTATAAAAGTCAAATGTTTGGAAGCTATCAATCAAGTTGGGATCTCTGACTTGACAGAGTTAGATTATCATCAAAAGTGGGAAATGGAAGGTTCAAGGTACAGTAAATACCATTATTTAAAGAGAAGAACTAAAGTTAGGACCACATTGGACAGATGAGAGGTATTACCAGAAAACTGGTGCTTTTATGAAGAGCAAAGCAAACATGATGGCATACACTATCACGTGCTGCAGAATAGCCATGTAAAATGAGATCGAAAGTTCTTTTGGATGCTGTAGTGAGCACCTCAGTGAGAAACATCCAAAGATAATTTAAGAGGGCAGTGGGAATACAAGTAGTTAGGTTAGGATGTGCATAACCAGAGCGAGTGCCTTGGTGGAGCCCCCTGTATATTCCCGAAGCTTGGCTGAGAGATTAGAGTCCTAAGGCAGTGCTGGATTTATGACCTTTCTTTTGTTGGTTTTAATCATGAAATGTTTAACTCAAGCATGCATGCATGCCAGCAAGATGGAGTTCCTGGAGAAACACAGCTTTTTTTTAGAACTTATGACTAACATTCCCAGTATCATAAAGAATGTGAGGATGGATTCTTTTCAGTATAAATAGGAGAATGATAGCTTGGGAAGAGGGACAAGTGCCTATTCCTATGGGATGCAAAGGACAGCAGGATGGAACTGACACTGCACACATTCTGTGAACAAGGAGCTTAGACCTGTGAGGTATCTACACCAGGCTGGGTTAGCCTAGCCTTAGTTATGAACCTTTGTAGTTCACAGTAACATACTTTACCTGTTTTCTTTATTTTTGACTTAGTTTTACCAGATTGTATTATAAGAAATTAATGAATAGTAGAAATGTGTCACTTGCCATTTGGTAAGTCTGTGAAGCCATTGGTTAAAAGGCCTGGAAATTCAGTATCTGTATTAGGCTTGGCTTTCTCCTTCATCCTTTGGACTTGGTAGAAGGGACAGACAGCTCTCCACCTGTTTTAGAAGGTCTGGAATTCCTGAGGACTTAGTCATATATCATGTTTCAAAGACCGTACCTCAGACTTTATTGCACAAGATAGTCTTCAGACATATTTTAATGGGAGGGCATTGCCCAAACTTTGTCAGTCAGATTCACATGCAAAATGCAATATGTTATTATTTCATGCTGAGTCTTGATGTCCAGCCCACAGTGACCTTGAGCTGTGTTGATCATACCAGCCTTCAATAGTCAGCAGTTCTCCTGCTTCAACCTTTCTAATTCTAGGATTTGAGTTTGAGCCATCCAAGGCCAATGTGTTTGTTATTTTGATATTTTTTGAGCAATGGTTCCCACTTCCTCACTCTGTAGAACAGATTGGTAGCTTGCCATGAAGCCTAGGCTGGCTTTGTCCTCTGGTGCGTTCTATCTCAGACTACTCCGGGTTGGGGTTACAGGTGTGAACCACAACACACGCATGCCCTTCTTTTCTACTTAAGATTGCACAGGCAATCATAAGGCAGCATCCCTCCTGCCTTAGTCATGGGAAGAGCTTTAGGGGCCATGATTATGATGTTCTTGAAGCAATCAGAAAAAAGCCACAAACCAAGTTAATTACGCAGGGTCACAGTTACAAAGAGAGGTCAAAGAAATGGTGCTAGGGAGTCAGAGGCAGGTGGAGTTTAAGGCCAGCCTGATCTACAGAGCAAGTTCCAGGACAGCCAGGACTACACAGAAAAACTGTCTTGAGAAACAAACAAACAAACAAACAAAAGAATAAACAATCCCTTGTTATTGGCAGTGAATATTAATGGGCCTTCTTTACCATGAATAATGTGAGATTCTCACAAAGAAATCATTTCTGCCCAAAAACCACACCACCTTCTCAGCAAATGGTCAACACAACACACATCTTTTCAGACCAATTTTAAGCCTTGATTTTTTTTGAAGGAAAGTTCCATCTCTCCTATTGCTCAGTAAACATCAGTTTTGTAGAATGTCATGTGTGTGTCCAGGGCTGAGTGTATTGGGGCTGCCTGTGGTTTTCCTGGACTTCTAGTGCCTATGAGTCTGGGGTGAGGTGGGGGGGGGAGGGCACTTCCTGATTTCTCTTCCTTTCAGTTGCTAAATACAGTCACTTGCTGTTCAGAAATCACCATGGCTACTGCAGCAGTTTCGGTATTTTTATCTTTGTTTTATTTGCAGAGCCAGGGTGGAGCTCTGGTCCTTTTGTGTGTACACAACAGGCCTTGAGTCACACCCTTGTCCACTTCAGCTGTTAATTTATGCTTAATGTTTTATGCATGAATTTTCTTAATTTTTATTTGTTTACATGAAATATCTAGTAACATTCTAAATAAAACTTGCTTTGTTCAAATTTGAATAAAAGTTGCTGACTTTATGTTGAAAATGGTTCCTGGAAGGGGATGAAGGAATTCACAGCCGAGGGTACTCTCCTTTACAGTCCAGTCTAGACAGCTGTGTACCCAGGCACAAGACAGCCTTGATCTACAGAGTAGCTTCTGTAAACTGACAATCCTGTTAATTCGTAGCTTAGGAGAGTAACTGAGCATGTGAATCAGTGTGTGCAAGCATCTCCTGTGCCTCTAGCTGTGCATGATGCATTTACAGAGACTGACTGAGAGCAGATGATCCTCCAACAAGCCCCAGACCAATGATGTCTACAGCTAACTCTGCAAGATTTAGACGGCTAAGTAGTTCTTTTAACAATCCTTTAGTGATTCTCTATATGTTTCTAAACAATGTATCTGGTAAACAGGCATTAGACTTGATGAGATGAGTTTGTTGCTTTCATTAATATTTAGGGAATCAGGATCCCTTAATCCCGGTATTTCTTTGAAGTTTGTAGTTAAAATATTACAATCGTCTAATCTCCCTTGTTTTCTGCCAAGGTTTTGGCTAAGCGAGCTTGTTTTGATTCACTCTAATGAAAAGGGATTAATTATTAATGCAGCAGAGCTAACCTTTAATAGGTTTGTGGTGTTTACTGTCTCAGTGAATCAGCACTCAGCTTTTTTTTTTTTTAAATTGGCCTCATTCGCTTTTTCTGTTTCACTCTTCTTTCCTGCTTACTCTGCCTTGCTCAGAGTTCAGTCTCATGCTTGTTCAAAGACACTTATGTGCCATATACATAGAGAGATACAAACATTGTGTATATTTGTGGTGTCTGTACATTTTCCTGTGTGTGCAAATGCACTAGGATATCCAAAGTTGAGGTTGTCATTCCTAGTCCCGGTGTACCTTCCTTATGAATGGATATATGCATGTATATATGCATGTATGTATGTATGTATGTATGTATGTATGTATGTGTGCTAGTCTATATGTATATATTATATATTTATTGGATAGATGTTCTCTCATGTAACCTGGAGTCTATTCATTTGAATAGACTGGCTGACCAGTGAACTCCAGGACCAAGCAGCTCACACCCCAGATTACAGTCTCAAATTGCACAGTTCATGGATTCTATGCTGTGTTGAGTGTTTTCTCTCAGGTGCTCTTTTCCTGCATGATCAGCAGTTTGACTTATCTCTCTCCTTAGAACAAGAATGCATTTGTTAATCACTTTGAGGATCATGTAGGTATTTTTTTAATAAACAGAATTTACTATTGTAAACAACTGTGAGGGTCACTAAAGTTACTTTTTTATTGATTGTTACATATAAATGTATTTCATTTTAAAGGGCAAGGCAGCTCAGTGGGTAAGCGTGTTTACTGTGAAGTCTGAGGACATGAGTTAAGTCCCTGGAATCCACATGGTTGAAGGAGAGAGCAACTCCTACAAGTTGTCCTCTACATACAAAATTGTCAAAAAAAAAAAAAAACCCAAAAAACTAACAAGGACAATACCAAGGGACATACCAAAGTGGATGTGTAAAGACCCCAAGGCTGCAATCTTACAGAAAATAAATAAATAAATGAATAAATAAATAAATAAATAAAGGCAATGGAAGAAAGCTGACTTTAGCAGAGGTGGTCATTTCCAGAGGAGAACACACCTATTGGTTGGTTGTTCAATACCTAATTGTCAGTCCTGAACATGTACACAAGTAATGTTTTACAGACTGAACAAGTATATTGAGGGTTATTTATGCATATGCATATATGCATAATATCAAATAATGTGAAAAAGGAAGCCATGAATTTGAATGAGAGTGGGGAGTTATATGATATTGTTTGAATCACTACAAAAGAAGAGAGACATGTAATTATATTATAATATCAAAAATAAAAAATTAAAATATGTCAGAAGTATAAGAAAACATTTCAAAATATCTTATGTTTTGAATATTGCTAATATTTGATAGTTTTACAGATTGAATACTTTGATAATTGTGTAGCACATGCCACTTTTTATCTTACATCATTACTAGCAGAAACTCTATGTGATACCCAAAACACATATACATAGTATTGTCTGTGACTGACGTAGGGTTTTCCCTATATCACTCATGAGATAGTAGAATCTGTGAGGGGAACATGGAAAATATGCTATGTTGTCTGAGTTCATAGTATGTATACTTTACTTGAGGACACTATATTACCAAAGTGGAAATGAAGATCGTGTGTTAGATGTGACTGCATACCAGTGTGCTTGCAAAATTAGTAGACTTTGTATGAAGGAGCCATGATAATCTTGGGGATAGATAGCAACAACTACAAAAGGTTCACTGGCAAATATGATGTTGTGTCTGAATACAGAAAATTAGCTGCAAAGGCTCTATGCCCCAATATAGAGGAATGCCAGGACCAGGAATGGGAGTTGGCACGTGGGTTAGGGAGCAGGGGGAGGGGGAAGGGGATAGGGGATTTTCAGAGGTGAAGCTAGGAAAGGGGATAACATTTAATAAAAAAGATATATGAGAAAAAAATAGAAAATTAGAATCTAAACCTAAATCAATGTCTTCAAGGGAACCAAGAGCATGCTACTTTTCGTGCTTCATTTTTAGTATCAGTAGAGTAGCATTTCAGAGAAAAACTGATGATTTATTAACTGGACTCTTTTTAATTTCCTTCTGATAGAATTTCAATTATTCCCCAATTTTGTATTTGCACACACTACCTATAAGTAAGGAGATTACTTGGCTTTGAATGATATTTGAAAATTAAAATGTTTCTAGGACATAATTAGTCTATATACTTATTGTGCCTAACAAGAGAGGTAGGACAAGCCTTCCTGATATAAGTCATCCACAAGGAACCACTGGAGGTATATACTGCAGTGTTGTTTATGGAAATTGCTTATGCTGAGTGCATGTATGTGTGTGTGTGTGTGTGTGTGTGTGTGTGTTTATGTGTGTGTGTGTGTGTGTGTGTGAGAGAGAGAGAGAGAGAGAGAGAGAGAGAGAGAGAGAGAGAGAGAGAGTGTGTGTGTCTGAATAGTAAGGCTGACGAGTTAGAAAAGTAGGGTGATAATCTAGGTTAAAATATCCTATGATATTTAATTTGGACTATAATTAAATCATTTATTTCTCCAAAGACTTTAAAATAGTCATGCTATTCTGTTCTTTGTTAACAATAATATGTTAAGATTATGAAAACAAAATATAGTTACTTAGAATTGTTCAGAGGAGGTTATTAATGCAACTCACTTGGGGCTAACTAATACGCCTTTGTAGTAATGAATTTAGGTATAACTGTTCTGTTAGGCATTGGTAAAGCAATGGATTGGCAGTCAGCTAGCTCAAGAGTGCTTTCTCAGCACCTGCTACATATTAAGTACCTGGGCAAAGTCAGTAATATAAGGAGAATGTTACATTATGGAGAGCATCAGGGAAAATATAGTGTAAAATCAAGGCCATTAATTTTTCTGTGGAGGAAATGTGACAGTCAGCATGATTTTCAGAGTTGACTTTAAGATAGGATATGGCTATGTAAATGTAGATGTGATTGAAATTTTCCTTCTAAAATGTCAGCAATATTTGAGTGTATAAATTGCATGTTTTGTTCACTGTGGCTGTTATCCGTTCAGCTCATTACTAGCCTGTCTAGTATAGAAACTGATAGACTGTGCCCCTATTATGGCTTCAGCAAAATTTACTTTTAATCGTGATCTCATAAATAAATGCAGTGGGGCTCTTTTATTTGTTGTATGTGTTGAGCTGGCCTTGTTTTGACTGAATTGAGAGGCACTGCAGCTTGTCACGGCAGCCTTCATGGAGGCATGAGAACAAGGCAGATGCATCTCTGTCACATACTGTGGACAGAGAAACAATCTTGGGAAAGTAGCAGGAAGAACCATCCATGGCCCGATGTTGGCAATGCTAGGCCACACTTCATAAAGGCTTAGAGTCATCCATGGTCCGATGTTGGCAATCTGATTGTACTAGCCAGGCCTCACTTCATAAAGGCTTTGCAGCCTTCAAAATGCCATCATATAGTAGTCAAGCATTCAAAACAAGTGCCAATTCCAGACCACAGCATTCGATTTTTCTTTTTCTGAAGACAGAGTGTTAGATCACCTAATCCAAGGTTTCAACCAGTGAGAAAGAAGACTGTAAGGTGTTGCTGAATGAACTCCTATGCTATGGGCAGCAGCTAGTGAGGACTTCACTGGATAGGTGTCATGTTTCCACATTAACTAACAGGGTTAGTCTTCTAAAATACCAGCCAGGGTATAGTTGTGAGAACCTGCAACCTGACTCAGAAGGCTGCCACAGACAGGAGGAAATAGTTTGAGTGCCAGCTACCTGGGTTGCCACTTGTAGACAATGGACACAGGGCACACATGCCTGAGCAATACAAATGATGCTGTCAGCTGCTTCTGAGAAATTACGAAGTCAGCAGAAATCCCTGGGCTGAATGGCTCAGTTATTGCACTCCTTCCAAGGAAAGTTTCTTTACTTTTCAACTTTCGTTTTGAGATAAGGTTTCTCTTTGTAACAGTCTTGAAACTTACTCTGTAGAACAGGTTGGCTTTGAACTTAAAGATCTGCCTACCCCTGCCTTCCAACTGCTGGGACTGAAAGGATCTGTGTGCCACCACATCTGGCTATTGGTTTACATTTCTTTCTTTTTAAATTCCTTAGGTATTAGTAGTTTTTGTTTTGTTTGTTTGTTTTTCTGAACTGGTTTTACCCTAGTTATCACTGGAGATGTTATTATCATGAGGTTTTCTCATAAATTTTTCATAAATTAGGAGAGTATCTTTCATGTAACTTCATTTCCATTTGAGAGTTTGAGTAAGAGAGATGGCACCGTCAAAGAAATTTAAAAATTGTAAAATTACATCATCAACAATGTAAACCCTCAGAGCTTTTTATGGGGGAAGAAGCCATTAATTCTTTCTGGGATATATTGAATTTTTGCTGCCTGAGGGACTTCACAGCTGAATTGAGAAACATGTGTTACTCTTGCTAATGATGCAGAACTGGAGTGTTATCTAGTAAACCAAATGATTACCATTACAGTGACAATATCTGCTGCCATCATTTCCCTTCACTTACTGATATTTTCACATGGTTTCTCATTACTCTGTTTACCTAGTTCACAGATAAGGCTTCTAGGTCAGAGTTCAGCCACTCACTTAGCTGGCAGCAGAGCATCCGAATCTACTCAGGGCTCTGTTCAGAGATTGCTCCTCTCCCCTACAGAACATCCTCCAAGGGTTGAGTGAATACATGACTATGTCAACTGTGTTCAGATAAAATGAGATCTCTGCTCATTTTATAGTGTCATTCACAGTACAATTTCCAATTTAGATTTCTTTCCAAATCTTTCAATTATAAACATTTAATAATGTACATTAGTGTCAGTGGAGAGCTTTTCTTTCTTTTTTTTTTTTAGTGGAAAATTATCACCCACAGTGAGACTTTTCTCTTTGACATTAATGGATGATGACTTAGTGAGTTACCACCATGTCTCCAGACATGTTAAGAAATGGGAGTGGGGAGTGACTTACATTGGTCTGCTGAATCTGCATTCCACTTATTTATCTGAGTACTGCAAAAGTCTGACAAAAACTTAATCTCAAGTCCGCTTAGTTAGTCTGTTCATTCTGGCTTGGTGGAAGTCACCATTTCTAAATGTGCTTCATCAAAGTGGAGACTGGCCTTGGTTTGGCAGTCCTCACTTGAAAGGGTTTGAATGTCAACATAGACAATACTGATGCTTATCTGAAAACTTTGTTCTGCTCATCCACTGTTCTGAAAGTTTGTAGATAAAGGTTAGCATATATTGTCATGAAACCAATTGTGGTTTTGGCATATGTATATTTACACTTATATGTGTATTATATATGCATGTGTCTGTTTATGTGTATATGAATGTATATACACTTTACCAGGGGAACATATTTGGGATATGAGTATAAATATAAGAAATACTTAAGGATAACCCTTTAGGAAATATTGCATCTGTACAAGATGCTTTAATTTTTTATGTTATTGTTGTGCTATCCTAACAATATTTATGCCCACATTGTACAGTTTACTAGTGGAGCTCTGTATTGGCATTTTGGAAACACTTTTATTTAGTTTTCATCTTAATGTCTGCTAAGTTCTTGGTATAAGAACAAGAAATGTTGTTTCTACTTCAAGGGTTTCTCAGTTTGGTGACAAATTAATCAACTAAAGACCAAAGCATAGCACACACACACACACATTGGAAGCAGTAAGTTGAGAATCTCAATGGTGGTTGACTACAGGAACTTCTGAAGTTATTAGAAAGGCTTTTCCCAGGTCCAAGTGATGAGAGGTAGAAAAGGACTTTCTGAACAAAGGCTGAACCTGCTAGTCCTGGGATTTGGTGACACAGTCACTGGGCTCAAGTGGCTGATGCGTGGAGCATTATTTTTGGTTTACCAAGACTTGGAGTCCAAGGAGGAACATAATGTGCCTAGGAGCAGTTGTACCTTCTCCATACTGGCCATTCTGTTCTCTGAATATAACTTTCAACTCCCTTCTCTTCTCATTTTTTCTTTCACCACACTTAACACACATCAGCTACAGACTAATGCTCACTGTCTTAGTAATCCAGGACTGGGAAATGCAATCAGCCAGCATGTATGAACCCAAACAGGTAACGTGTCTTAATTTAGAAGCCCTGCTTAAGGATCACGAAAACCCTTCGAGGATTTCACCAAATAACCAAGAAAATGACTTTGTAATATACTTTGTAATCTAATACACCAGTTCTCCTGGTATTGAGCACTCCATTCCACATTTTAAAAATACACATGTATGTATGTAATAATAAAAATTAATTAAAAATGGGTCAAGAATTTGAAAGAGAATGAGGAGGAGTATATGGGAAGCATTGGAAGAAAGAGAAGGAGGAAAGGATTAATTTTTTAATAATATCAAAATAATTATCATAATAAAATATGTAAGCACAAGCTCTCAACCATAATCCTACATAAACCTATCCACAAAGTTGCAGTTATATGTACACATGCCATAGAATATGTTGCTTGAGAAAGAACACTAAATTCTGTTAAAAGCTGGGCATACACCAAGATTAGAAAATAAGACAGAATGGAGTCTGCCAACCACAGGTCTGCTTTTATTTCTGGGGATGCCTCACAAGGCTCTGGGACGGTGAGTTGCATGAAGCTCTATAAGCCTAAGAGCTTAAAAAGTCTGCACTACAGGTTCCTATTTGTAACACAACCCCTATTTACTATAGCCTTTACATCTGGACCAGTGGTGGCTAAGTGCTTGGAGCTTAAGGAACCAACTTTAAACTCAGTTTTTACAGGTAGCTAAATACATTTTGTTTCCATTTATCACAATACCCTAACCCCCCTTTTCTTCTAAGTAATTCTGGGAAACTATGAGAGATGGCTGACACCTTACATAGACATTCATATTAAAAAAGGCAACACATGGTACTATTGAAGGTGGGATTAATCTATGAGTATTGTGTTTAGGGATGTTACCACATCTGTGTGGGAGGTGTAGTCACAGTGGGTAGCCGGTTACATAAAAACATGAGAGAAAGGTAACAATGGACAGGGTTAAGAAATCCAGGCTAAGGGGAAGCAGCGCCTCTGTCTGGACATGAAAATTAGATTCCTAAGGATACTAGCTTTGAGTGAAAGATGAGAGGTTCCAGGATGGAGTCAGAATCCTTTTCTGAATCCTTTATCACTTGTAAGAGACACATAAAATGTTTGTTCTTTCACAGTTCTGATGGGAGCTCAAAGAGGAATCAAGAACATGAGATAAAGCTCATACTTAGACCACTTAGCACAGGGCAGATTCGAAATAAACTTTCAAATGTGTTTTCAATTTTTTGTTTGTTTTTTATTCTCTCAGCATGCAGGTCTTGGCTAAGCAATGACTTCTCTAATTATGTGAAAGTTGCATGTTTTCTTTTATGGTACTTGACATGCTTACCATATCCACCCAACAGAGGCTCATATAATAATTGGTAAAGAATTAAAATAATGAGCAATAAAAAATATAAAATGATATGTGTACATATCCCAGAGTATGAGAATAAACAAGTGAAAATGTGAATTAAAATACTAATACAGAAAACTAAAAATTCTATATATAGGAATACAGAGAAAAACTTAACAGGAATAGAAATTAATAAAAATAAAGGTAGGCGATTTTTAAAGTGAGAGAATTCTACATAAAGACATGTGGATGATGCACAGAAGGAAACACACAGCAGGAGACTGAGGTGCAGCCTAGGAGTGAAGAACGTGCCTAACATGAGGAACTTCCTGGTTGGCCTAAACCCAATTACACAAAGATCTGATTTCCATTTCCTTAAGGGCGCCATGAAGCTAAATCAAACTACAAATGCTTAGATGTGATAAATATGTTTACAGAGTGCAGCTACATAGTAGTACCTGTGCAGTGGTAATTGATTATAACAAGATAAAGCTTATGCTTTGAGATATTAAATTTTCTTGGTCTACACATTATTCTTTAGCAAGATTCATGTGATCATTCAGATAAATACAAAAGGAAGACAAGAATATCCAGTTTGAGCAATAGAGCAGAGTTGAAGTCTTATTACTTAATCACTAGCAACAAGCAAAGTCTGCTTTATAGACCCCTGGGGGCCACAGGAACTCTGTCACAACTTACATGAAAACTGTGAAATTATGCCTATAGCTTTTTAATTTTTGAGCATTCTTTTGATATTTATCAAGGGCATGTGTTCTGAAAGTGAGTGGTATACAAATAAGATTATTTTTTACTTTGAACCATTTCAAAGTATAGGAAAAAAACAATTTTCTATTTTTTTTATTGACTTTCAAACTCACATTTGTTTAGTATTGTTTTTCTTGATACTGGCATGGACAGTTGGTTTTTCTTAATTGATGGTGGCTTGTTTTTTCAAAAAATGTTAATGATCTTTGATTTTACCAATTTACTTATTAGTGAAAAATAGTGAAAACCAAACTTCAGGCGAGCTACAGGACTATTAATATTTGAACCATAAGTATTGCTGAGGATGGGGAATGGCAGAGGGACATGCCAGATCGGTGTTCCAAACATCATTTGTAAATAATCAGGATGAGAGGAAATCTCATTTCTAATGTATTAGTGGGTTTCTATATGAAAGACTGGTATAAATAATGTCAATAATCTATAAATCTACAGCAGCATTTCACACCTCATAGTAGGTGATGATGCTTGTTGGTGTGCCCAATCATCTTTATCCATCTCATTTAATGTGTGATCAAATGTGTGAATACATCAGCAAGTCATATGGCTTTGTCTTAGTGTACATTTTTTTTGTTCTGTAGGTATCTACAGAAACCTTAACACAGAACCCTAACTTATACTGATTCTAGCTACGGAAAAAAGATCCCAAATCAGGCTTAATTGTAATACTTAGTCTAGGATTAGGATAGTTAAAGGGTTAATAGGAGGAATCAGGCACGACACCACTAGTCTCATGAACCTTTTCCCTTTTTCTAACTTTAAGTTCCAGGCTTGTCCCAGCATCAGCACCCCACACAGCTTTGTACAGACAGGAAAAAAATCATGCTCTCCTACAAACACCTATTTGTAAAGTAACTTCCCTGTTATTGGCCAGGTTTGAATCGCATGACAGGACTCAGGGCATATACTACTTAAGGGTCACCAAGAGAACTGTATTTGTCATCATTGTATGTTACTCTTTAATTGTGATCCACCACTGAACCTAGGGTGGTATTTAGCATTTCACAGAAGGCATGGTCCTTTGAAGATATGATAAATATTGAGATTTGGCTAAGACAGTATAGAGAGCAGAATTGGTAACAAAATTGTCCCTGAAACATTAATTTAAAAAGTTTTCTAAAGCTCTTTTTGCTACTTTCCTGTTGCTATGATAAAACACCATGGCCAAGACAATTTACAGAAGAAAGCATTTATTTGGGCTTATAGTTACAAAGGACTAAACATCTATCTAAAAGTCCATGGTGGTAGAATAAATGCAGTGGCTGGAGGAGTAGCCAACAATTTACATCATTAAGGCCAGTTACCTAGCAGAGGAAGCAGAGGAAGCTCACTGAGGGTGTCCCTCAGGCTTTAAACTTTCAAAAGTCTTCCTCCATGGACATATTTACTCCAAAAAGGCCACATCTTCTAAACCTCTCACAATAGTACCACCAGTTGGAGACCAAGTATTGAGATGACAACTCTATATATAGGGGGGCATCTCATTCAAACCACTACAGTACAGCATATGCATGCTTGTACAAAGGCACATGGGTACCATGGGACATGTGTGGAGGTGAAGGAGACAGTTTTATATATTGGGTCTTGCCTCACACCTTGTTTGAGACAGATTTTTTTTTGCCTCTGTATAGCTTTATACATCAAACTAACTGGCCTGATCCTTTGCCTGCATTGCTTGTGTTCTGTCTATCTGATCTCAGCTTCTCATACTGATATCGCAAGTGCTTTACGTACCAAGACATCTCCCCAGGCCATCTTCCTCCTTTCTTAACCACAAATAAGTTTTAATTTCATTTTCACACAAACTTTTCTCTCTGTTCCTCAAACCTCTTTACATTTCAGCTTTTCGATACAAAACTTTAACAATCCTATTAGTGATAACTATCAATAAATAACTGTGAATTAAGCTTTAAGATGCATATTATCCTAGATGTCTGCAGAGTAATTGGGTTCTAGACTGCCTTCTTCACGTGAATTTGAAGGACCTGGATTCAATACCTAACACTGACAAAAAGAGCAATTTTAGTGTTCCTAGATACCTAAAAAGAATTTCTGGAATAGATATTTTTAAAGTGTAAGATGTTGAAAAATGGACATCTAAAGACCTAAATTATAAGGAGTATGAAATAATAGAAATTTACTAATCGTATGGTAGACATTTGAAATTGACTGTTAGGATTTGTATTTGATGTGACATCAACCATTTATTTTAGAACCCATATAGCCATGTATGGCAGTACTTCATTGGATACGATTAAAGTAGAAAAGACCAGATGAAAATACCAAAGTATATCTTTCTTTGTAGTTGTCTATGTATTGTGGGTGCATGAATGTATGCATACACACATAAAGAATGTGATTTCTATCCCAGATTCTACATTTTCTACATTAGAACTTTCACTGGGAAGTATGACATTGCAGAGTGAATGTGACTATTGTGGCATCTAATATGGAACACCTGAAGCAACAGTACTAGTATAATCATGGAAGTATAATTATACTAGTATAATTATGATGGACAAACCTAGATTATAGTTTTTTCAACGGAATTGCCTTCCTACCTTAGGCTTCTACCTTTCTTCCATAAAGTATGGTTCTGTTTTGGCTGAATCCATTAGTTGGTTTAGAATACTTTTCCGTAGCACAGTAATAATTTTTTGCACAAGGCATGTGCAATCACTTTCACTTGAATTATTGCTTCAGAGAATTTAGGCCTGAGGTTGGTAAACCGCCATGCTTGTGCTTGAAGTTTGGTCTGGAAGAGTCTTCTTTGCTCCTAGGGACTCCTACAAAGAGCTCTTCTTGACTCTAGCTTATATCAGTGGATTTTTCTGTCATATATTAAAAGAATGGTCAGTGTTGAATTGATTTGTGATAAGCATGATTTAACTTACTTAACTGTGGGAACAGAACAAAGTCATCTGCCATACTTGTCTGTCAAATGAGTGACATTTTTTTTCTGTCAATAACAGACACTGGGCACTAAAATTTCTATTCATTTGGCTCCATATTTTGCCACCACAGAAACAAAGATTTAACAAGCTCTAAGTATTGCAGCACACTGTGTATACACTTGATTTTATAATCTAGTTCTCTTATGAGAGAAAGGAAACAATGATAAGAAATCAACAGATTTTTTTTTCAAATGTTCCAGATTAACTGAATTCAGCAGAGCTTATAGAATATAAAACATATGAGCCTGATGTTTGTTGTGGTCTCTAAATAGATTTAAATGCAAAATCAATATATGAGAGCTAGTGTGCATCCCCTCAATCTGTAATCAAGGCATTTGCAGCTGCTTCTACATAGAGTTTGTGTTTATATTTTTCTAAGGATGCCAAGGCTGAATTTTAATGAGCTCTAAGAACTCAGAATTTGAAAGAATACTGCCCAAAGTTGCTGAATCAGTAAACATTCAACGAACTTTGGTGCAACTCATAGATATTATATTTGCTATTTAACTTTATTTATATAGTACTGGTATTTCTAGAGACACAGTTTGGCAATGTAATCTAGGCTGGTCTTGACTCATGATCCTCCTTCCTCACCCCTTCCAATGACTGATTACAGTTATGTATGGCTGTACCTGGCCATGTAGATTACTTCACAAAGTCAAAATAAGAGAACAAAGTCAAAGGGTAGATGTGGGAAATACAATTGAATTTCTCAATGTATTTCCTTTAAGGATCTAGCAACAGAGGCCACAGTAGACCAGGTATGTTGTAGTGAGGATTGCAAACACAAGTATATTCTTGCTTTGCTGCGATACAGTACCTACCAGAAGCAACTGAAGGGAAGAAAGATTTATTTTGCCTCACATTTGATGGATGTAGTCTAGCATGGTAGAGCTGATGTTTGAAGCAGGAGCGTGAGGAAGCTGGACATATTGCATCCATAATCAGACAGCAGAAAGAGGGGAGCACTGATTCCCATCTCCATTTCTCCGGTACCATAGTTCTAGGACTCTGGTCCATGCACACAACTGTTCCCCTTTAAGGTGAGCCACTTCTCTTCGTTTAGGACTTTCTGGAAACATTGTTTCCATAGTGATTCTAAAAGTAGTTACATGATCTATCATAGGATAGAGTCACTTAGTCATTAATTGATAAACTCATACGGCACTTTTATTGAGCTACTTTCTTAATATTTGTGTGATATGAGCATATTTGGATAAATATATATATTTGGATAGTAACAAATTGAATTTTGTGATGTGTTTTAAGCAAAACATTTGCTTTTCTCTTGTGCATAAGAGTATAGTTTCTTAAAAAGTACTTGATGTCAGCAAATAAAAATACCAAAATTTTGAAATTGCTCCTGCCTCAGTCTTCCAGGTGTTGAGATTACAGATGCCCATTTTGAGTCCCAGATCAACACTGCTCTGTGTAAGGAATGTGAAGGAGGAAGATCTAATGATTATTTCACTTATTTTTTTCTTATTACTTAACTGTTGGAAGTTTTTCTTGTTAGAAAGGAAAATATATTTATGAAAGGCTGCTCTTCTTCTAGTTAGCAATATGTAGCTTTCTTCAGGCTGGATTCTAAGTGGTATATTTGAAGTAGGCATTCCAGAAAAAAGTCAGATGATTAAGTGAATAGGCTTTGAAAGTATTCAAGATAACTTGTTTTCTTTTGTATTGTTTTTTTTTAGATTTATTTATTTATTTATTTATTTATTTATTAATTAATTAATTATATGTGTGTACACTGTAGCTGTCTTCAGACACTCCAGAAGAGGGCATCAGATTTTTGTTACAGATGGTTGTGAGCCACCGTGTGGTTGCTGGGATTTGAACTCAGGACCTTTGGAAGAGCAGTCGGCGCTCTTAACCACTGAGCCATCTCTCCAGCCCGTTATGTGTAGAAGGTATAATCAGTTAAGGCAGTAGCCTCACAATATCTCACTCAAGGCTTCTGCGCTTCTACAATAGGGTCAGTTAGTCCCCATTTGAAGTCTGTTATTTAATATTGGGGCATGCCAGAAGTAAACCTGTCAAAGACAAAGTAATGCAACAGGCTGGGACAAGCAGCCCAAGATTCTGACCGTCAATTGGGAACACTTTCACCCTTGGTACCTACCCTTGCCAAATCCTAATGACTTTGACACAATTATTTCATTGAACAATTCAATGCTCATCTGTTAATTATATGTTAGATTTAGTGACTTCTGAAGGTCTTTTTTTTTTACAATGTCATGTAGTAATAGAAAATATAATGACACTTAAAACTATGTATTAGAGATGGATATGTTTTTAAAAGTGTTTTGACATTATTATCAATACCCCACATACCTACTTAAGAAGTAGATTCTCAGAATCTGTCCTAACATTGTAAACTCTGGAGAAGGCTTCAGTGCTGTCATTTACAGCAACCAAACAACCAACCAAACACAAACCTGAAGAAACAATGTAGTTCAGCCTGGAATACGCTATTGCAATACAACCTGGGGGCACGCTGAGAGTACGATAGGAATCCCCAAAGGCCTGATCTCATAAGCTTGTTCCACTGTAATCCAGATTCTCTCTTCTGAGTCTTCTGGAACTTAGATGTCTACATAAGTCATTTTTATTTTATTAAATAAAAACATGAAGTAGTAGTATGCTCTGCTTTGCCTCACATCCTGGCTATACTTTTCTAGAATGTGGGAGTTGATATTTTTATGACTAGTGTCCCTTGAATGATGCTTTACACATAGTGTGTGCCCAACTCATAATTCATATCTGCCAGACATGCAATATAAAACAAAGAAGAGTTTTTTTTTAATTTTATTTTTTAATTAGGTATTTTCTTCATTTACATTTCAAATGCTAAACCAAAAGACCCCCATTCCCTCCTCCCTCCACTCCCCTACCCACCCACTCCTACTTCTTGGCCTTGGTGTTCCCCTGTACTGAGGCATATAAAGTCATCAAAGTGTGGACACTTTGCCCCTTCTTAGAATTGGGAACAAAACACCCATGGAAGGAGTTACAGAGACAAAGTTTGGAGCTGAGACGAAAGGATGGACCATCTAGAGACTGCCATATCCAGGGATCCATCCCATAATCAGCCTCCAAACACAGATACCATTGCATTCGCCAGCAAGATTTTGCTGAAAGAACCCTGATATAGCTGTTTCTTATGAGGCTATGCCAGTGCCTGGCAAACACAGAAGTGGATGCTCACAGTCAGCTATTGGATGGAACACAGGTCCCCCAGTGGAGGAGCTAGAGAAAGTACCCAAGGAGCTAAAGGGATCTGCAACCCTGCAAATAGGTGAAACAATATGAACTAACCAGTATCCCGGAGCTCGTGTCTCTAGCTGCATATATAGCAGAAGATGGCCTAGTCATTGGGAAGAGAGGCCCCTTGGTCTTGCAAAGAAGAGTTTTTAATGATAATAACTTATCCAATGATAAATGTTTCTCATCCTGCCATTGTTTAATAATTTATTAAGTTTTCATGGATAAATTTTATATTAAAAATTAGTTTCATTGAAAAATGAAACTAAAAATCTATATCAGTGTTACTGATGTTAATTTAGATGATCAAAGGGATGGGCTGTTTCTTCTAGCATTCTGGATTGTTTCTGCCTGTGGAAGCCACACACACACATAGATTTGCTAAGGCATGTATCAGAACTTACACTATTTTGAAACAGGACATGGTTTCCTATTCTCCTTTAGAACTGGGCAAAACTCTTTTTTTTTTTTCAAATTTGTTTGTTTTTCTTTAAAATATGAAAAAATGCTACTGGCAGTATGGAAAACATCTATGTTTTCTAACTTCAAGAAAGACACTCATCCCACTCTATAATACAAGAAGCTACTTAGAGTTAGAGAGTTCAATCATCTGTCAATCAGAAGTCTCGAATCATGAGGAACGGTATGTTTCCACAGTCTTGTGTTATTGGAAGCATAAAGGAGGTGTATAGCAAAGGGAACTCACGATGTGTGTCTGTGTGCTCATATGTGTGTGCACATGTATGTATGCTCAAATGTGTGTGTGTGTGTGTGTGTTCACTCACATGTGTGTCTATGTGGAGGTCACAGGTCAATGTCAGATATTTTCCTCTCCAGTCTCTTCACCTACCTCTTTTTTTGAGTTAGAGCCTATGCATTTGGATATACAGGCTGGCCACAACACTCAGGAATTCTCTTGTGTTTACCTCTCCAGTGCTAGGATGGCAAGAGAATGCAACCAAGTATGACTTTTTCCATGGCTCCTAGGGAGGTGAACTCAGATCCTCATGTTTCCATCTCCCCAGCCCGTGACTGACGTCTTTACCGTCTTTATTGTTGATGGCCTTCCTTGTTTGTCAGTGTACCCATTTTCCCCCATGATCCAATGCAATTCTCTGTGGATGAATTTTCTCATCTGGATAATGGAGGACTAAGCCGGATCTGTTCATAATTTATAGTGAGCACTAGACAGAACAAGTGACTCAGGTTTAAAACATATTTAGTCCTAAAGGAGCACTTAATGGAGCACTTAGTTTCCAAAAGCAGTGTTACTGGTGGTGAAATTCTCTCCAAGGAAAAGCAAATCAAGAGACATTTTAGAAGAAGGTAACACCTATTCATAAGAATATTCTTGAGTCATTAAAATCCTTTTTATTTGTGCTGATTGGCACTGTAAGGAGAATCTTGGAGGACCCTCACTTTCATATTTTCATGAGGAAGTGACTAGACGTAGCTTTTCTTTGGGGCAGTGACACCATGTAACCAGAACACTACCCTGTTCCTAGTGACCTTGGGTTCTGCCTTTTATTCTGTCTTCTGTGCCTTCCCTGGAAACATGCTTGGTCTTATCTTGGCTGATCCTTCTGTGAGCTCCTTGTTATCTTCTCTTAATTCAGGGTAATTCATTTCTTAGCATTTGTTGATCACATAAAACCGCTTTGTTGCTTTCTCTGCTGTGCCACCTTTTCTTTTCTTTTTGTCTCTGCGTCTCCAATATTATGTGCCATTCGCTTGTATTTTAATATGTGTGCTTCCCCTGTATTTGTAACCTCTTTATAGAACATTGTGGAAAGGCCAAGATTTTACTGCATTTACTGTGGACTATCTTATCCTGTCTCAACTGACACCTGAATGTTGGTCACATTTGTCTTTCAAAATTGTCTCCAGAGTTAAGGTTTACAGGTGGGCGAGATTCAGCCTAATTCCCAGTGGCTAGCATCTTGAGAAATTAAATTGGGGTGTCTTTGTTTGTTGTCATGCTAGAGATAAAAACCCAGAGGCATGTACAGGCCAAGTGAGTACACAACCTGAACTGCTGCTGCAGCTAAATTTATTTGACCTAATTTATTCTCCATTGCCTCTGATGCTATGTCACTGTGACCGAATAGAGGCTATAATAGGCATCTATAGATGCTGACCTTATAGTTCCCAGAGGAATTCTTAGAGACACTGTGTTCCTAATACTCGTATGGCAACTGTCTTCGAGAGTGTCAACATCAGCCATCTGTTTTTTTCTTCCTTCCTTCCTTCCTTCCTTCCTTCCTTCCTTCCTTCCTTCCTTCCTTCCTTCCTCCCTTCCTCCCTCCCTCCCTCCCTCCCTCTCTCCCTCCCTCCCTCCTCCGTCCCTTCTTCCTTCCTTCCTTCCTTCCTTCCTTCCTTCCTTCCTTTCTTTCTTTCTTTCTTTCTTTCTTTCTTTCTTTCTTTCTTTCTTTCTTTCTCTTATATATGATCTCATTTTCTTCTTTCTGTTTTTGGCAATGAAAATATTTGAATTTACATATACGTAGGAGGTTAGGAAATATGAAATCTGCAGTTAGCTTGGGATAAACCCAGTGTTTAACTAGAAACTATAAGAAGGATGCTAAGTACACCCTTTCCTTCTCTCAGGAAGACTAGTATTTTGCTTATGGTTTTATTTTTGTTTTGAGATGGATCTTTGTAGGCTAGGCTGAGCCACCAGAAGCTGGTAATTCTTGGTGTCCACTCCCAGATACTGGGACTGAAGACCCGTGGTTTGCTTTCTCGAGGTGAGTCATGGGGCAGCTCCTGGTTTATCTTTCTACTATTGTTGCACTGAGTTTCCCATTCGTGGAAATTCTTTCCAGAAACAGTGAATCTCTTTTTTCGTGATGGGTTTCCATCATATTAGAGTGTGCATCCTTTTTTTTAGCATCTATCTGAGAAATCATTCAAAATTATGCCTATCATGTTTGACTCCTGAAAGCTATTTAATAAGGGGTTAAATATTCAAGTATATGTTGGTACTAATCTTCTGACCTATGACATTTGAGGTCACTAATTCTGGTATACACTAATTTCCCTGCCATATTTGTTACAGGTACATCAATTTATTAACTGTGTAATACTCGACTATGCTTGGTTGTCAACCATCACACTGTGTGAACTTATCATTCATTAGCACACACT
Source organism: Mus musculus (assembly GCF_000001635.26). Lineage (NCBI taxonomy): Eukaryota > Metazoa > Chordata > Mammalia > Rodentia > Muridae > Mus > Mus musculus. Next base: position 81,120,737 of record NC_000069.6, read on the forward strand.
GCTGCTAGACTGCTGATTTTTCCTGTAACATAAAATGGGCTTCATACTTTCTCTGTGTCCATGCCAGATCTTCATCAGAGTCATTAATCTGAAAACTGCTGTTGAAATGCTAGGTGTCTATGCCACAATAAACAGGAAGTTGGCTGCACACTAGCTATTTGTGGGTTAGGGTGAACCCTTAATGTTTGGTCCAGTAATAACTTGTGACCATTTCAAAATATATGTCAAGTCAGTAGAATTTTAGAGGGGTGGGGTGTGACTTCATAAAAATTATTTTGCAAAGTGGGCTGCTTTTTTGTCTAGAGGTGCAGTTTTGTTTTCTTTCTTTTCTTTTCTTTATTCACTTCCATTCTTCCTTCATTCCATCTTTCATCCCTTCCTTCCTTTTTATCCATTTCATTTTTTGAGTGACAAGATGCATAAGTTATATACTTTCAGAACACGCTATTATGAGCCCAATTTGTCAAAGATTGCTGGGGACTAATATAATGGACCAGTTAGCCATGGTTCCATCATCATGGACCTGTGTATTTGACATAATTTCACACTGCCCACCAAAATAAAATCTGCTTCTGTTTGTTCTTGTTCATGAAACATCTGTCCTCTAAGTAAGGGACCTTTATTATTTTTTCAAAGATGATATTTTACTTTTAACTATGTGTGTATATATTTGTGTCTGTAGGGTTATATGAATGTGAGTGAAACTGCCCTCAGAGATTAGACATGTTGATCTAGAGTCTCTGTATCTAGCGATACACACAGTTGTCATCTGCCTCATGTTAGTGCTGGGAACTGAACTTTGAGCCTATGTAAAAAACTAGTAAAGATTCTGAAGAGTTGTGTGATCTCTCGGGGTCTTAAATAGACTCTCACAGGAAGATATGGAAAATGTCTATAGAAAGCACACACACACACACACACACAGAGATATAAATTATCAGTGGTAAACATGTCATCTTGTTATGTATTATCTAAAACACCAATATATCAGTATAAATTTATTGTCTATGAAGTAGATCATCACATCTTTAGTGTTATGGAACAACCACACTCAGAGATTGGTGACATCATTGTTCACCCTAAGAAACAGTGTTGCAGAGCCTTAGTGCTGAGCTCAATATCCTGAATGATATTGACGCTCATGGCTACCTTTGTAATTGGTTTGCATCACTTCTCAGCCTTTTAGCTAAGATCAAGTGTAATTGGTTTGCAGATTAGTGGAGATTAGTGCTAATGTCAAACTTCTTCTTAAGCCAAAATTAGTAGCTAGTGAACTATTGATGCTGATTGGAACATACTTCCTTGGATAGCAGTGTTTGTAATAAACAATATGTGTTGTACATATTTGAAATCTCATTATGTAGTCAGCCTTACATGGAACACATGTAAATTCTTTCACTGCAGTAAGTCCCAAGAGAAGTCTCAGAGAATAATGCTTTTTAAAAATTGATAGCATTTGTAAAATGACTATGGTTAGGAGTTTATTTTGTGCAAGATCAAGTTGAAATGACATGTCCAGTAGCAGGAACAGGAACAAGAACATTAAAAGCAAGATATACTAAGACACGTTTGTAGCCTTAGGTTATTTTCATTCTGTTAAGAAGGTGGAATACTTAAACAATAGTCCTGCAGGAAGGCCTAGAAGCTTCACTTGGACAATGTCAGTCTGCTAGATGTACTGTGGGCTTTCAGATGGGATGAGATCATTGTGTGCTGTGGATCCCAGACTTTGTGCAACACATCAGGCTCACTGCTCCTTTGAAGTCTTGAGTCAACAAGGAATCCCAGTCGACATGCATTGGCAGTGTTTGCTGAGGGATGTGTTAGAAACAACAAATTCTTAATGAGACTTTTGGATTGGATGATCTAGTCTTGGTTTTGATTCCTCCATTACAAGAGAAACTATTCAAGTTTAGTGATGTGTGTGTGTGTGTGTGTGTGTGTGTGTGTGTGTGTGCATATGCATACATTTGTACATATGACTGTGCATAAATGTGTGTGTACACACATATATAAATTTCATCATATCACTATATTGTGACATATAAAATAAACAAGTATAAGATTTGGGAACAGCTACAACTCATGACTCAGAGTAGGCAATAGTATCATTCTTTATTCATAGTGGCAAATGAGAGTTAGACCACTTCTATATATCCAGAATTCTTGGTAAGAGGGTTCTTTTTATATACAGGATATTTAATATATTAACATTAATATTTTAATAGTTAATTATGATTTCTATAATACTTGTCATTGAATTCTTGGGAACTAGAAACAGTTAAGATTACTTAGACTAGGAGAAAGGATTTAGACTCGTCTTTCTACATGCAAACATGAAGGACAGTTTAAACTTTATTTGTAAAAACCCTTGTGTGTAACCTGTTACTCTTGTATTACTCAGAGATTCAGTTTAGTCTGAAATACTGTTTTTAAAACCACCACTTTAAAGTCTAGCCTGAATTTTTACCAGCAGTTTATTGTGAGGAGTACTTTCTCCTTAGTAAGACATGTTCATTGAATGTGGTCGTGCATGTCTGGGATCCCAGTGCTGAGAGAGCCAAAACAGGCGTTCACCCAGGAGCCACTCTGGGAACTTTTATTATTATTATTTTTAAATATGAATTAACCTTTTTATAGATTCTTTGAAATTTCCAGTCATTGCACTATACAGATGAGTTTTTTGGTCACATAACAAAAATTTAACCAAACAGTAAAACCAGTTCAGAATAAAATAATCTAAACACAAAAAGTATTTTTTGGAAACATGCCTTAACTAGTTTCACTTACACAGTAGTGTTTTAAGGATACTCCATATGTAAGATTAATATGAATATTACATACTGAGCAAAAATTACTGCAGGCTTTGACACAGCTGACAGTAGTAACAGACGGGGACTCTCAGGAAGGGTCACTTGTCCACCAGTACACTTCCTCATTTGCTTCAACTTTAAGCTCTAACTGCAGCTTTTCTTCTCTTCAGTCAAACCCTCAGAACAATACATGGATGCTTCGCTTAGAGCCATTATCCTTTACTTTCTTGATCTGCAGTATTTGCCAGGAAAATATTTTCTTGCTAATATTTGCCAGGAATTTCTTACGCAATTCCCATTGTAAGTTGGTTCAACCTCTGTTTTCAGAGGTGCTAAAAGAAGCCACAGCTGTGCCTACAATGGCAGTTTATCAGCATGAACTTGAAGGCCTGTACCATTTTCTTCTCACTTTGCTTCCTCTCCAGTCCCAGTATGTAAAGATGCTCCTCCATGTGCACTGGTCCTGTTTGCCCCCAGGATTTCTCACCATCTGAACTTTAACCTTTGTTCCTCTCAGCATTCAATACGTTCTATTATTGTTGTTGCTGTTGCTTTTTTTTTTTTTTCAATTTAACTTAGCCTTTATAATTTCTTCAAACCATTCATTAAATTTTGGTTTTTGGTCAGATAAAAAAAATCTAATTCATGAAAATGTATTCTTCTAAAATCTACTTAAACTTTGGATGGCAGTGTCAGCCATAGGCTGTTTGTTTTAGGACCAACTTTGTATTAAAAAGGCATCATTATGTTTAGGGTATTTTTGTTCTGACTTCATGAGGCTGAACATTCATTTGAGGCACTGAACCTTTGATTTATTAAATGCTTGAATTAACAATCTCCTTGAAGTGAGTTTATAATATCAGTTGTTTATAGGGGAGGGATATACAAGCCACTGAAGCATAGAAGGGATGATAACTCATACTTCAAGTTTCTAGAGGAGAACACTTTCTGAGATGCTGTATGGCTCAAAAGAAACATTCTTAGAAATATAAGATACTATTTTTTGTGCTTTTTTTTTCCATATAAGTCAAGGCCTTGCTGCTTCATAACACTGGAACCTAATGTGGATTCCAAAGCACTCAGGAGCTTAATTTCTAGAGATTCTTTGGATTGGGATACACAATATAAGATTGGAAAAGAAGAAAGAGAAAACCTCATCCTGATTAAATTACATAAAGAAAGTTAGATTTATTAAAGGTCAGGAAAGAAAGAAGGGAAGGGAAGGATCACTGGGTAGAAACATGGCTAAAGAAAATGGTGATTTTTGTGAAGTTGATTCTTCTGATACATTGCCGATCTTGGATTTTTTTTATAGATAAGAGGATTAAAAATTTATATAGTTGTATGTTCTGGCAAAATCTGACTACATACATGTAAACCAATCATTATGTAAACATGAATCTATTGATTAAATACATGTTTTGTGTACCCCCTACACTCAGCTACTCCTCTGATCGCTGAAGATTTAACAATATACAAACCAGACTGCCTCCCTTCCCTTCAATGAATGTGCCCCTGAGAAGAAGATGATGAAACACATTCTGTTGAACAAGATAATGTGAGAGCTCTCTATATACACAAGACCTTAAAAATTTAATTTCATATGACAAAGAACTCTATGTTAGATACAATGAAAACAGATCACATTGATTTAAATAGCATTGCTGTTAAGATAAGGTATGCGAGCATTTGGAAGTTAATGGTAGATCCAGAACTGTTAACTGTGGCTGCTATAACTTAAGATAGGACTAACATCTCTAAATTTGGGAAACACAGCCAATATTTAGAATCTGTTCTCAGGTTATTACTGATCACAATAGTGGTGGTTAACTTCTACAGGCCCGTTGCTTTTATTTCCTGTCTTAAATCTGTGATCTGTTTTTGAATAGTGTCCCAGAATGGCATGGGCAACTCCCAGTTGACAGAGATCCAGCAAGTAGCCATTTGTTCATTAGTTATTATGGGCCGTTTTATGTGGGGTCTGTGTATTTTCAGAATCAGTATTCACAGTTATTCAGCTAATATTAAAAGACAAAGGACACAGGAACTAGGGTAAATGAAGGGAGAGAAGCCATTTTTCCTAATAGGTGAATGTAATAATATAGGTAAATAAACCACAAATAATTTTTATGAAATTAACATAATTACTGTGAGTCACAGTTATTTCTATGAGTGAAGTTTTGGGTTTACCCAGGAGAACAGGGAAGAATAAAGGGCCAGTGTTAGCTAAATTATTAATAACATCCGTTGAAACTAAAAGTGTGTGTCTTCAAAGAAATATGACAAGGTACAGAAGTAGGAGTGTGAGCTGTATGGTGAGTGGTTTAAAGAATTTTGGCTCTTCAGCATTGTACACAATTCATAATAAACAGAAATAGTTAAAATATTAAGAGGTGAGATAGGAAAGAATGCCTTTTAATATTATGAAAGCTGTATTTTCTTAAATTAGAAATAAAGAATCATTATTTGGGTGTTTTAAGTTAAACTTTTGGTATAAGTTAATAAAACATTAACAAAGCTTGAAGAACAAGTTAGTTTAGAACTAGCCACATACTAAAGCTATTTCTTCTGTCATTCAATTTAAAGGTGTTTTTGTCTGTCTGTCTGTCATTCTATGTGTATGCATGTATGCAATCTGCATATATGTGTATATATATATATATATATATATATATATATATATATATATATTTCTGTATGTATGCTTGTATGTAAGTACATATGTATGTATTTTGTGTGTACATGAACTCCAATGCCAATGGCATACAGGTAGAAATCAGAAAAAAAATTATGAGAACTCATTTTTTCCTTTCTCTACGTAGGATCCTGGTATCAAATTAATTTTCTTAGCTTTGGGGGTAAGGTCCCTTAACCGCTAAGCCATCTCGCTGACTTATTTACTCATTCAGTTTAATAAGAACAGACAGGAATAGGCATACATGTTAAAATACCTTTACTTCTTCAATTGATTGTTTTGGAAACTATGATATTAGCTCATTATTTACACAAGCTCTTAAACTGACAAACATGTCCAATTGTTGTAAAATATACAATGTTTTTAAAGGCAACAAAACTCTTCAGTAGGAAGCTGGATCACTCTCCTTACATTAAGGAAAAGGAAGCTTACTGTATGAGCAAGAATAATAATTGCTGTTGAAGACAGTTGCAGAAACAACTAAAATGTGGGCTTAGTGACATTTCACTTAAACATTATCTCAACGATGGTCAGTGGAAACAATGCCATAAATGAACGATGAGACATTTAAGGGTGCCTGCTTCGTGAAATGGGGAACCAAACAATGGGGATTAGGAAGTGCAGAAGGAGCAGAGCTCATAAATTGTGCATGTGTCTGCAGTGGGTGTGTTGGATCTCAAGGGGAAAATGCCCTTGTGAATGTGGCTTTGTGACTTAGAGAAGAAGCAGAGCTTCTAATGCAGATAGAAAGGACCTGTGCTGAGGGGCAGTGTTTATTTAAGTCTAAGCAGTGCTTGAGGTCGCTGGGGATTTGGGCTGATGGAAGGGTGACTGAGGAAAGCAGGAGGAAGAGTTACTCCCACATTTAGGAGGAGGCAAATCAAAAGAATGCTTAAAATAGAATAAGAAATGCAAAGTAGGTCCATTCAACAGAGGAAAGTAAAGAGTCAATGATTAGCCAATCACTGGGGTTACTCAATTTGCATTTGGTAGGCTATTTATAGAAATGGTCATACAAAGAGTTGGTGAGGACATGTTCTTCACTTACCTCTCTATTTGTTCTAAAAAGAATGTCATGCTTTTGATTGGAGAAGAATTAGCCGTCTCCTGCTGTAATGTCCCTTATTTTGTAATTATGCATAAACTTTTAAAATAAATGATATATCTTTATAGCTTCTTCTGAACGTTTAGTTTTGGAAGAGAACTGGCCCTGACGCTCAGGGCCTCGTATCCCCATGTCTGTACTCTACCAATGAACTGCCTCTTCAGCCTGGATAGTATTTAAAATTTTTCAATCTACTTACGTTTTAAGAGTGTTTTGCCAGCATCTATATTTCTGTCCCATATACACACCCAATGATAATGGTGGGCAGGAGAGGGTATTGCATCATGTGGAACTGGAGGTATAGACAGTTGTGATCTGTAAAGTAGCCATTGGGTCTTCTCCAAGAGCAGCAAGAGTTATGAACAGCTGAACATCTCTCCAGCCCCATGGATATTTTAAATTGGTGGTAGTAAAGAATTCTTAGGTGTTTTTTCTAATTGAAAACATTTTTTCATACAATCTATTCAGCTTGTACTCCTCCCAGATCCTTCCTACTCCCTTATCCATCCAAATCCATACCCTTTCTTTGTCTGTTTCTCATTAGAATACAAATAGTCGTCTAAAAATAATGCGATAAAATAACGCAAAATTTAAAAAGAGAATAAGACAAAACAAACAAACTAAAAAAATGAGCTAAGGAAAAAGAAACACATATAAATAGAGTAACATACATATTCACACACACACACATGGAAATTCATTAAACACACAAATCTGGTAAACATTATATACACCCAAAACACCTATGTGTAAAACTGCCATTGAATAAGTTTTGCGATGGCCATCTACTGCTAGATATGAGGCGTGGCCTGAACACTGGTTGGTACACCAAGTGAAACTAATGGAGAAAACTAATTCTTCATTTGCATGTTCTTATCAATTGTAGATACACTGGCTTAGATTGTTTAAAAATATTGAAGATACAGTTCTTTCCAGACAGCATGTTAAATACCTTTTCATACACTTGATTATGAGTATGTGAAGTGGTATCAGTTCTCCACAAACACTTGACCCTCTTTCTTTTTAAGGACTTGAGACAGAGTACAAATCCTAGAACACTTACCCATCATGTGCAGGAACACTGTCCCATTTTCAGAACTACAAAACCCAAATGACTATAATGCTACTTATCTTTCCCCATCCTTAAATGAAGAATTTATTTATTATTTTTTATGGTGAAAATGTTAACTTTAGAGAAATTATTCTTTGCTTCTTTTTGGCCAACAAAAGGTTAAAGGTTGGCTTCTGATCATTCAACTCTATATTAGCAATCTCTGAAATTGGACACTTTTTAGTTCCAGAATAATCTTGACTTTCAGAGGTAGAATTAACGTCAAGTGTAGTGATCCAAGTATTGAAAGGACTCCAGAATTTATCAAATCAGTAACAACTTGTAATAATGTCTCCAGATCACAATTTTAATAGACAATCACACAGAAAATGTTGTGGGTCGCTTTATTGTAGCTATTTTAACGTACTTGATACTGTAACTATCAGGGGTATTACCAAATTTGTGAAAAAAAAGGAAAAAAAATTACTCAATGAAATAAACTGAACAGAATGCAAATGGCAAGATCTATGTTCGTTAGCAGCTTAAAATTTACACCTATAGTTTTATTTGTTTATGGTTAAAAATCAGTGGTTCTCCTTTTCTAATTTAAGGTAATGCATCTATTGAACACACTGTGGAAGGGGGTCATCCTTTTTAATTGTTTTGAGTACAGTGGAAGTGTCATTGTTACTTGTGGACATGATCTGTGACATGATCTGAAGTAATATAATTTGGTGGAAAGGGAGTTGATAGCCATTATACTAGAGTGACTTGTGTTGAAGGTTGATGCTGTCTTTTGTTATTAAGATAACTCTATATCTAAGTTTTCTAGAACCATTTTATGGTTTATATCTGTGGATCTGACATGATACCGTCACTCATTTTCATTCTTTAAATATGGACTGCTTTAGGTCCTGGAGATGTCTCAGCATGTAAGAGCATTTGCTATGCAAGTGTAAGTACCCAAGTTCAAATGCCCAAGACTCATGTAAAAGGCTGGGCACAGTTGCACACCTGCCCATTACTTAAATATTGGGGTAGAATTGGAGACTGGAGGATCAGTGGTGCATAGTGGTCTTAACTTTAGCTCGGGGTGACGTATAAGAAAGACCCTGTTTCAAGGGAATCAACCACACACAGATAGAGTAGTGTACCTGGCATTCTCCTAGGGCCTCTTCATGCTTGCACTGATGTGTTTACCTACACACATCCTTATATATATACCCATCACAAACAATTAAAATTAAAATATAGAAAAATAAACATTGCTTTAGACAAAAACTATTATGGTCATTTACACTGGAAAATATAACTCTATTTTAATAGGAAATTTCATATATATATATATATAACCTTTAAGGTCATTGTCCTCACTGGAAAATACTTTGGAAACTCAAAAAAAAAAATCCTAAGACCTATAAAGCACTATTAAAAATAGTGTTCTTATTTGGGAAGTGTGATGAGGTAACTCTATAAAAATAGACATTTACTTTAGTCATGCAATTTTTGAATAAATCTGTGTTTTTTATTCAATTAGTTATATCGTGCTGTTTTTCCACAAGGTGCTCTATTAAAATCATGTGGCAGATCATGTTCTCAAGTAATATGGAGGCTTACACTCTGCACGAGACAATGAAGAGGAGTGGTATCCATTCCCAGTGGGTTCAGTGTGTGGGCACACTGAATGAGAAAAGGAGGCCCAGTGAGCTCATCACCGTTCCATTGGTGCTAAATTCAATCAAGAATGTCTTTTAGTTCGTTTCCTTACTACCATCTAGAGATACTTTATTAGCTTTGGAAGGTGGCAGAATCTGTTTTGTTTCTAGATATCATTGCCAACAAGCGCAGACTTTTCTGTGTTTCCATTTGAGTTTGATCTCTAGAATGCAGTCCTTAAACAAAACCATGTTTCTTGTTTCTAGGTTCCTCTAGTTCTTTTAAAGATAATCAATCTAATATGCAATTGATGACATTTTGGCTTTATTAATTTCTCTGTGGATAATTGTGAGAGGATATATTGATTTGAAACAAAATAATAATGCCTTAATTTTTATCACCAGGAAAGGGGTTTTAAATCCTAAGGCTCCTTTATCAGTAGGAAGAGAGCCTGGTCTTGCCCAAAGTGGAGGTTAGGTTAAAGACCTAAAGACCTAGGGGACTGAGAATCATGGCATGCAGGCAGTTCCACGTGGGCTTCAAGCAAATCCAGGGTTTGATAGGACAGAGGTGGGGAAGAGTAACTTACAGGGTTATGAAAATGTTAATTGAATACCATATAAGAAGCACCTGGCCAATGACATATCCAGAGTAAATATAGGTATTAGTTGCGCGAGTAAGCAAGTTTTAAGAGAATAAAAATATCTAGGTTAAATAACCTACCAAATAATGCTCTTTCTTATATTTTTTCTATGCCAGCCAAGATCCTGTCCTATAAAAATTAGCAATTATGTCCACAAATAAAAGCTCATTTGACTGACTCAGACATTTTTACAAACTTTGTACTTTTCAATGATTCAATTTTTTTTCAATACCCCATCCAAAATTGAAAATTCTTAACCACCTAGATTAGGGTTTGAGGTCACTAAGACTCAATTTTACTATCTCCATCTACTGGCAGGGAGGAACTATACCCAGCATCTGGACTGGCATAGAAAAGAGGAGAAAGAACATTAAAAGGTAAGCCTGCCATATGTTTTTATTTCCTCTGAACATGTACACTTTCTGTCACATACTCTATTGTATTTTTCTACATTGAACATGACTGTAATAAGCCACCATGGAAGGAAAGTTTAGGTGTTTTAGTGCTCCCGGAAATTAGCAGATGTGGACACATATGCTTTACTTTCATTACAACAATATTTTATGTTTGGGTACTTCTGAGTTTCTACCTTATCATCCCAATGATTGAGCGCTGCCTTCTGGTCATTACATGAATGCATAGAGTATATTCTCACTGCCCTGGACTCTCTGGTATGCTAAAGAGAATTTTCTCTGGAAATAATTTGAAGTATGAGGGTTTAGAGAGAATATAAACATGTTTGCTTCTGGGATTTACATTTTCACTCTGGTGTTTCTTAGGATCTTTTGCCAGTCTTTACTTATTAGTATTTTCATTTTTAAGGTTCCTAGTTAATTAACAGGTCAGTCTTATTTATATAACTATTCTCTCTCTCTCTCTCTCTCTCTCTCTCTCTCTCTCTCTCTCTCTCTGTGTGTGTGTGTGTGTGTATGTGTGTGTGAGAGAGAGAAAGAGAGAGGGAGGATAGAGAGAGGAGAGAATATGTGAGAGTGTGTGTGAGAGAGAGAGAGAGAGAGAGAAAGAGAGAGAGAGAATATGTGTGTGTGAGAGAGAGAGAGAGAAAGAGAGAGAAAAGAGAATGTGAGAAAGAGTGTATGTGTATATGAGAGAGAGTGAGAGAGAAACAGAGATTTGGTATTTTTGGTATCTTGTAACCCAATTAAAAAATTTTTGGGGTGGGAATTGTACTGGTTTACTGTTAAAAAGATTACATCATTGTAATGAACCTACAGTATATAATATATACTACTAAAAATTTAACTGCAATAAAACAAATAGCTGAGGGTTTGTGTCATTCATAGGTGGTCTATATAACGCCTACATATGTACTTAAAATGTTAAAAATAGTAGTTCTTAGGCTTATGTCATACACAGATTTCTTTACAAAGCTTTATCTCAACTGGAAATATGACAGCCATTTGTCAAGATAATTGTTACTCCTACATTTGATGTTACTAAATTAAGTGTGATTCAGAGATTTTTCATATCCATTTTCTTCTCCTGTCTATCCTCACCCAGATTAGCTCACCACCTTTTCAATATCTCCTGGCAGTGTTCCATTCCTTTAAAAGAGATATAGATAAATTTACAGGAAATAAGAGTGGATTGTGTTTTAACTTTAGAACTAGACTGCAAGCGCAGGAGTTTACAAGAAAGTGCTCTGCTCAAACAGGTCTGCTCAAATCCTGGGAGGTCAAATCCTGAGAGATCATGAATAAAGCTGCTCCATTTGCAACAATATTACAAAGTGAGATCTCACATCTTCCAGCAGAATCTAACTGTGTCCAACGTGGCAGAAATAGCAACAAAGTCTTCCTAAGATTAGAAGGTACAGATGTTCATCAGTAGTGATCAAGGCATGATCAATAACTAGAATATCAGAGGAAATCCTCCCTTCACAGATGCATATTCTGGTGGATTCGCTAAAGTCGGACTCTTTGGGATGAAATTCCTCTAGACTCTAATTTTCCCTTTCTCATCATTTTTCAACTCTTGTACTTTGATCTTTAATTCAATTTGAAAATTACCGTTGCAGATGTACCTGTTGCTGAAGGAACTAACAGTAGATTGAGCCAAACTAGTTCTAGAATGAAGGAAACTTATATTTCTCTCATAGTTCGTATAGGTGGTAAAACCTTGTAAGCTATGATTACGCAGCTTGGTGTAATTGGGTACTTTTTTGTTATTAAAATCTACATCTCTCAGGAAACCCAATTTCCCATTGAATTATATAATTATATTATTTACTTCTGGTCTTAGTTTCTCTCAAAATTGTCACACTTCCTTATCAAGTAAAGGTGAACAAGAATTGCTGAGGTAGAGTAGGTGCAGAGACAGTGCTTAGGGTGTTCATGAGCACATTTATGTAAATTCTGCCATAAAGGGCAGTCATATCTCAGTGTAATGTTTATTTTGTTTTCCTGGAATCATTATATATGATTACTGGAGGAACGAAAGCAATGTCTCTGATGTCCAGCTATCAAGCCTACTTGTAGAAAGATGAGTATCTTTTTTACTTATCAAAACATAAAACCTGTATGGTGGACTTGCTTGGATGTAAGTGATTAAATCTACTTGTCTTTGGTTGGTGTTCATAAGAAAGCCATATATTGCTGAATAAATAGCTTAATGGTAAGATGGATTGTTAGGCAGGCTGGGGATCGTTTTATAATGCACAGCTTAATGTAAGAGAATTTAAACATTTCCAACTGCATAAACTAATTCATTGATTTTTTTTCACTGTGACGATGATTTGAATGATAATTAACTTATTTTCATTGATAAACCCTAAGCATTCTCCCATCAAAAGACCACAAGGGAATAGATCATTTCTTTTCATTTGGAATGCCTAGGAAATATCAAATGGATGTTTAAAATTATATACAAGGCAGTTATAAAATTGATATGTATTGGTTTTCCAAAAATGTTTTTATTAAAATATTTTTCTAAAGTAAATCTATGCATTTATTTTGTCATAATAAAATTATTAATATAAATATATTTTTGAGGAGTAATTTTCAGAGATACTGCATTTTAAAAAATATTTGAACATTGTACATTGAATTCTAATTAAATAAAAGGATGGATTTGGACATTTTTAAGATGAATGTTTATTATATATTTTGACTTCCTAGTATTATCTTCTACACTCCGGCTTTCTTCTGGTGTCTAACACGAAGTTCAACTTAAAAACAAGAAAACCAGCATAATCTAGAGGTCTTTTTTTTTCTTTTGTCTCAGAGCTTGTGATTGGGCATATAGCATATATACAGCTATAGTTATTGCCCACTTCTTGTGTGCAATTGCTTCAATGTAATGTTGTGTGTGTGTGTGTGTGTGTGTGTGTGTGTGTGTCTACGTGCTCATGCATGCTTGGCTCTCCATGCCCTAACCTGTTAGGTAAGATTATGCACATCTTGTCCTCTGTAGTAACTCATTTTTATAGGTTTATCCCATTGAATCAAACTAGAGTTTATTTTATCATTATCTGAGAATTAAAACACTATGTTGTCAAAATTTTTCTATCTCACAAATCTCAGTATGAGAATAATTCTCTAAGTATTACTTGCTTAGTCTTTTGTGATGTCAGTGGGGTATTTTCGAGAAGAAAAGAGACAATGTGACAATAATTGCATCAGTGTAGCCTTGAATCATTGGCATCCTGGACACACCCAACCAGATGGCCCACCCAAGTTTTATTTCAGTTATAAAATGTTCAGTTCAATTGTCTTAAAAATAAAGGTTATCTTCTCATATAAGTAGCTAGACAAGTCAGAAGCAGAGCCAGCTTATTTTATGTTATCAACTTGGATTTAACACTGTTTTTCTATATTATGATGTATCTACTCAATTTGCACATTGGCTTTTTCCCTGGACTGGATTCCATTATGATTGCTGAAGAGTCAGAAGCTTCAGGAGCTCACTGTTACTCTCATATTGTCTCATTCTCAAATACAAACTGATGTCACTGAGTTCATTCTGAATGACCTAATAATGAGATCTGGAAAATTAAAGAATTCAATTATATTAATAATTGTCCATAATGATTCTGGGCAGGACCACAAGAGCTCCCATCTCCTGCTTCCACAAGAGAAGGGGAAGGAAGGCTCTCTGAATTTAATTTTTCTGCACTGTGCATGGGCCAATTCCCAGAGTTCTTCTTTACTCCATTTGCAAGAGTCAGCCAAGAGCCTAGGGTATCCTTTCTTGTTTCTTTAGATTCAAGAGAATTTTTAACTTCTGTAAATGATGGCGTCATAACAGTAACAAAAGTTCTGCTTTATCTCATCAAACTCCTAAGCCATTGACTAGAAGTGACAACTAAGGTTCCAACAACTTGCTCTTGTGAAATGGGAAGTTTTATACATATGACTAAATTTGCATTGTGTTTCAATGGTAACCTTTTGAGTAATGGTATTGAGTAATTTGACTATTTAACTTTTCCCTCAGTTTTTTTCCAATTAGAGTATTATAGATAGTGTTTCTCATTCACTTAAATGTAGATATGAAATTATTTTTTTTTAAAAAAATATTTTAAATTTGTAATGGCATGTAATTATTTCTAGTTAACAAAAAGTAAGCATCATGTGGCTTTCCCAAAATACCAGAATTTTATCTTTGATTGATTCATATTATAGGGCTTAATGTATTAAGTTAAATAAAGTAAAATAAATACTATAAGACTATAGTGTGACATTCCTAGAGAATGTAACATTACTGAACATGTTTAATTTTAAAATTAAGCACTGGGCTAATATCCACTTATCAGTGAGTATACACCATGTGTGTTCTCTTGTGATTGGGTTACCTCACTTTGGATGATAATTTCTAGTTCCTTCCATTTGCCTAAGAATTTCATGAACTCATTTTTAATAGCTGAGTAGTATTCCATTGTGTAAATGTATCACATTTTCTGTATCCATTCCTCTGTAGAGGCATATCTGGGTTATTTCTTACTTCTGGCTATTATAAGGCTGTTATGGAGATAGTGGAGCATGTGTCCTTATTACATGTTGGAGCATCTTCTGGGTATATGCCCAGGATAGCTGGTCTTCTGGTAGTACTATGTCCAGTTTTCTGAGGAACTGCCAAATTCATTTCCAGAGTGGTTGTACAAGCTTGCAATCCCACCAGCAATGGAGGAGTTTTCCTCTTTCTCCACATCCAAGCCAGCATCTGCTGTCACCTGAGTTTTTGATCTTAGCCATTCTGACTGGTGTGAGATGACTCTCACGGTTGTTTTGATTTGTGTTTCCCTGATGACTAAGGATGAGATCAAATGAAACTCAAGAAGAAAGAAGACCAAAGTCTGGGTACTTTGGTCCTTCTTAGAAGGGGGAACTAAATACCCATGGGAGGAGATACAGAAACAAAGTGTGGAGCAGACACTGAAGGAAAGACCATCCAGAGACTGCCCCAACTGGGGATTCATCCCATATACAGTTACCAAACCCAAGCACTTAGTGTGGATGCCAGCAAGTACTTGCTGAAAGGTGCCTGATATAGCTGTCTCCTGAGAGGCTCTGCCAGTGCCTGACAAATACAGAGGTGAATGCTCTAAGCCAACCATTGGACTGCTCACAGGGTCCCCAATGGAGAAGCTAGAGATAGGACCCAAGGAGCTGAAGGTGTTTACAGCCCCATAGGATGAATAACAGTGTGAACCAACCAGTATCCCCAGAGTTCCCAGGGACTAAACCACCATCCAAAGAGTACACATGGAGGGACCCATGGCTCCAACTGCATATGTAGCAGAGGATGGCCTAGTCAGTCGTCAATGGGAGGAGAGGCCCTTGGTCCAGGGAGGGTTATATGCCCTAGCGTAGGGGAATGCTAGGACAGGGAAGGGGGAGTAGGTTGTTTGGTGATCAGGGAGCTGGGGGGGGGGTGTGATGGGGGGAGGTTAGGAGGGGAAACCAGGAAAGGGGATACTTTTGAAATGTACATAAAGAAAATATCTAATAAAAAAAAAGCAGTCACAGTAAGAAAATGTCCAATCTCAATAACCAGTACTTTCTGATGGAGGTTCTCAGCTGGTACATGTATATATTATGTAGATGAACTTCAGCTAAGACATAAAGTTCAAATTATGAAAATTAACTATGAGTTAATATAACATACAAGTCTGAACTTAACTGTGGTGAGTGAAGCGTCTGTATACGTAACACGAATAACTTTATAAAGTTAGGATTTGAGGGTGAGCGCTTTAAAGGCTGAAATAATCTACAGAACTCCATTCTGCCATCTTCTGAGGTCCCCTTTCTTTATATTATCACTGTGTTAGAGCTAGTGACAACTATAAGGTCTGTACCTTATAACAAGGTAACATTTATAGATTTCCATAAATTATCTGACACATGAAAGTAATAGTGTGGCAGAAAAGAAAAAAAGTCACCAGAGTGTCCATTATCCTCTGTTTACAGAGCTAAAGTGGCTGACAGTGTGAATCAGTGAGCACACAGTTGAAAGGTTACACGCAGGGTGGTTTTGGGTTGCAGAATATTCCTTAGTCATGCTGCCTCGTGTAATACTAAGATAGACTTACTATTTACCGTGTTAAGAGGACTAGGCTCTGTTTAGTCTCTGATGTCTCAAAGTGGCTGAGTAGTTCTTTTGCTTATTTACTTCTTTTAGAGGAGACAAAAGTGAGTCAGCTAAAGCAAGTCCAAGAACCTTAATTGGGCATTTCTTAAATAATTTATTATTATTGTTATTATTATTATTATTATTATTAGAAGTAGTAGTAGTAGTAGTATTGGTGTGCTAAATATAGCAATCTCTTCTTTCACTTGGTGAGATGTCATTTGCTCTCCTGACTTGTAAACAGTGATAGATGGTACTAGCCTTGTTAATTATCTCTGTCTTACTACACTATAGTGTTAAAGACAAAGCAAAATGGTAGGTTTGGAAAAGGAATGGTAAAACAGACACTAGACCCTAAGGTTCCTATCTCAGGTATTATCTTATGCATTTATACTTATTCAGAATGTAAGACATCAAGAGTGCTTGTGGGGCTTTTCTATAAGGACAGGATTGATAGGAAGTGCTGATTTTGCCGTGAAGTACAAGTTTGCCTTTGAAGAAGCCAATAAGGAGAAGGTGGCATCATTCTGATTTTTCTAGAAAAAAAAACAAAAAACAAACAACAACAACAACAAAAATCCCAAAAACCCTTTTTTTGTTTCTGGACTCAATGAGCATACGTATGCAAACATCCATGTTTTATGTCATAGGTTTTCCAGTATTTTTAACAATAAACTTTTTTTTAAACAATAAACTTTTAAATTTGCCATGTAAATAAACCATCTAGATGAAGATAAAGAAGGATAATAGGTCAAAAAGGAAATAGGTAAACACATCATCAAAGACACAAGCAATGCAAAGTACAAATGAGACTAGTGGGTTACATGAGCTTGTCAAATAAGGATTGGTAAGAGATGTTCTGATTCATAAAGAAATGTTTTTAGAGCATTTAAAAATAACATGTACTTGGCATCAAGCATGCTGTACATTTCACAGGCCATCTGTGAAGTCTGCCAGCCTATGGGCCATGACACACGGCTGATAACTGGCTTGATTCTGCCAGATAGATTCAGAACATGCTTGAGTTCATAGATGAAGCCAGATTCTATTTATCAAACTTTCAATCCTACAGTTCTTTTTGCTAGTATCATGGTAAAGTATTCATTTATTAGTCCTGGTAGGATGACACACTCTTGTAATTCCAGCACTTAGCAGTATCTGTGGGACAAACAGAGAAGAATGGTTGTTTCTTGTATTGAGTGAATGTTATCAATAAATCACTCAAATGTTATCTTTATCACTAATACATGTTGAAATGCTACCATTTTTGTTGATTTTATGATCTTCCTGATCTTTTATTCTTTGTCAAACATAGTAAATATACCTCTAAAAGAGTCAGTATTATATAACTCATGGAGGATAAGAAAGGATTTCTTTAATTTTAATATTAAACTAGTCAAGTGGATGAAGAGCTGATTTGCTTCTGCATATATGCAACCAGTAGTTTTATAGTGCTTATGTTATTAATCTCTATTCTTTCAGTTTTCCCCCTGACATTGACTCATTTTAGTTTGGGGGTTTTGTTTGTTTGCTTGTTTGGTTGGTTGATTTTTGTTATTTGAAATAAGGTGTCTCTTGAACTTGTTCTGTAGACCAGGTTGGCCTCAAAGTTTGAGAACCACCTGCCTCTGTTTCCCGAGTGCTGGAATTACAGGTGTATAACTTCACTTCAGATCATAATGCTGTTGCTGTTCCCAAAAAGTTTTGGGCCAGATAATATGACATTAGCTATAATTATGAATTCTAAAACCCAAAGGAACCATTGCTTTCATGTAGTTTTTCCTTCTGCCTAAGACATATAAGATTTGTTATTTCATGCACATTACAAGATTTTGTGTTGGTAGCTGAGTCATTTGACAACAAGCATGTGTTTTCTTGGTAGTTTGGGTGCAGTGGTCCCTAGTTGTAAGCAAATCAAATGTTTATTAAACTAGGCAGATTCTCTTTATATTACTTATTTCTTGTTTTATGCTTACATTCCCAGCAAAGTTATATTTTTGGAATGATGACTGTAAAAACCACAGAATTGTAGTGTAGAATCTTCCTTTGGCAGAGGGTAATATAATGCTTGCTGGTATGGACACCCTCTCTTTTTCTTTTTCTCTTTCCTCTTTTCTTTTTCTGATAATAGGTCTGGTTGCTTGAGATTTACATGAAAACCTGCAAATTATATATGTTTGCTGGGATACCTCATTTTCCTCACTTTTTGATATAAAGTTTTGAAGCTGCAATTTTAACTTAAATGAAATTACAATCCTTATGACCACAAACAGAGGCTAGATTTTTTTGTTGTTGTTGTTATCAAATGATGTTTAATGAAATCATAAATTCTAAAGGTGAAAAAAATTTAGACAGAAAGTTTAGACATGAACTTTTGATTGGGTTTATGAAAATAGAATTCTAATATTTCAGTATCAAGCAGTTTTGTTCTAGAGCAGTAGTTCTCAACGTTACTAATGCTGTGACCCTTTCATACAGATCCTCATGTGATGGCCCCAACCATAAAATTATTGTTGTTGTTACTTCCTAAATGTAATTTGCTCTGGTTATGAATTGTAATATAAATATTTGTTTCCTAATGGCCTTAGATAACCCCTATGAATGGATCATTTGATTGCCAAAGGGGTCATGACCTACATTTTGAGAACCACTAATTTGTATATGACAAGATTACTGTATTTATCAACCCTATATTGCATATAAGGTATTTTGAGATATAGTTCAGCATATATTAAATATTTTTATTTATCATTTTATTTGTCTACATTTCAAATGATATTCCCCTCTCTGATTACCATTCCAGAGTCCCCCCACCCCATTACCCCTCTCCTTCCTCTCCTTTGCCGGTATGAGGGTACTCCACCCACTCACACACTCCGGCCTCATCCCTCTAGCATTCCCCTACAGTGGAGCATAAAAGCTCACTCCTCTTCTACTGATGTCAGATAAGACCAGCCTCTGCTACATATGTATCTGGAGCTATGGATCCATCCATGTATATATACTCTTTGGCTGGTGGTTTACTCCCTCCAGGCTCTGGGTGGTCCAGTTAATTAATATTGTTCTTCCTATGGAATTGATATCTCCTTCAGCTCATTCAGTCACTGTGCTAACTCTTGCATTGGAGTCGTGGGCTTATCCTGATGATTGGCTGTGAGTATCTGCATCTGTATTGGTCAGGTGCTGGTAGAACATCTTAGGGAACAGCCATATCAGGCTCCTGTAAGCAAGCATGTTTTGGCATCAGCAATAATGTAGGGGTTTGGTGTCTGTAGATGGAATGGATTCCTAGGTACAGCAGTCGCTGAATGGCCTTTCCTTTAGTCTCTGCTCCATTATTTTTGTTCCTGCATTTCCTTTGGACAGGAAAAATTATGAGTTCAAAATTTTTAAGATGGGTGGGTGGCCTCATCCCTCATCTGGGGGATGTGTGTATAGTTTGAAAGATATATAAATAAATCATTTTATAGATAGAAAATTATTACAGCCAGGGAGCCTGGGGTTTTATATTGTTGGTACATTTTTCTTTGGACATTCAGATTTTGTAGGGATAAATTCAGTCCCAGAAAAGTGGTACAAGGATGGTCATGTTTTGTTGGCTTTAGATGAACACGAGTTCTTCTGTAATAAAACCCAAGGCCATTGCTTTTCTCTCATTGCACCTCAGAACAATGGTTCTCAGCCTTCCTAATGCTACCACCCTCATACAGTTCCTCATGTTCTCGTGACTCTGAACTATAGCATTATTTCCTTTACTACTTCCTAACTGTGATTTTGCTACTGTTATGAATCACAAAGTAAATGTCTCATATGCAGAATATCTGACATGCAAGCCCGAAGAGACCATGACCCACAGATTGAGAACTATTGGTTTGGATGGTTGTGTAAGTCGTGGATTCATTTAGCAATTCCAGCCGCTGTGAAATTCTAAGCTTATATTGGATCCAGCTTGATAGAAACTTAAATAAGAAGTTCTTAGTGACATCGCTTTGTTGGCTCAATTTCTAAAGCGCCAGGTATTATTAAAGCAGATAGAAAGCTTTGAATGCATGTTTTGAAGCCTGCAATTTTGGAAGCATCTATCTGTCCTAACAGTATGTCTGTGCCTGTGTCTTTGATTTAGGAGTGCAAGATCCCCGGCATGAGAGAGTTGTCACTATATCTGGTAATGGGAGCATCCACAGCCCGAAGTTTCCTCATACATACCCAAGAAATATGGTGCTGGTGTGGAGATTAGTTGCAGTAGATGAAAATGTGCGGATCCAGCTGACATTTGATGAGAGATTTGGGCTGGAAGATCCAGAAGACGATATATGCAAGTGAGTGACACACATGGAGTTTCAGCAGAGTGTAACACTGCTGTTTTCAAGTTGCTTCTGTGATATGCATTTAAATGCAACCTTTGGCTGACTTAAGTTTACAAACATGTTCACCTCTTATTTCACCTACTGTCTTCTTTTTAAAACTAAATTAGAAGACTCACACACACACACACACACACACACTCAATGTTTACTTTCTGTCTGTCTCTACCTACACACTTCGGGAAAACTTTGGCTAACAGTGTATCTGAGTATTTCTGCATAAAATAGGAAAGAGAGAATAAAAGTTATGTAAAGGATTGTAACTATACCAGATAATCTGAATTACCATTGACATTTATCTTATATTTGAGCTCCCTGAAAGTCAAGTTAATGAAATAAAAGCAATATTTAAAGAGCTGGGAAGATGGCTCAGATGGAAAAGTTGCCATGGTACAGGAGGACCTGATTTCAGATCACAAGCAGCTGTGTAGCTGCTGTATCATCTCAAGCTGGGGTGGACTCTCTGGCCAGTCTATGTATCTGAAGCAGTGAGATCTACCCAAATAGATACTGTCTCAAAATATTAAGGTGGAGAATTAACTGTGCTAGAGAATCTATATCAAATATTGGCCTCCATAGACATGCACACAAATGTTCACTCACAAGTCACTTACACATACATAACACACAGGCCCACACACACGCACATACACAAACACACACATGCACACATGCACACATGCACACGTGCATGTGTGCATACAGTTTAAGCAAAAGCTGTAACTACAGGTTTACATTATGTAAATGATACAATGATACCTAATTACATGTATGCAGATCTAAGAAACCCCAGTGTCATTAGGAGGAAGGCATACAGTCTGGAAAGCAGAATTTAACATTCAGAATAAGAGTGCAAGGTAGGGATGCACCATGGTTCCCTGCAGCATCTAAGATCCAGTCAGCTGGTGTATTTCAGCCACACAGATGGTCTACTATAATGTGGACCAATGTTACTCTTTCAATACCATGTGAATATGCTTGTCAAGGTGCCATGGTCTTGAGAATTTTCACTTCTGTGCTACTTGTGCAACATTCATATATTTGACTTGATGGTGTTTGTTGGATTCCTTGTGACTTCTTTGGTAGAATGCAAGTTAAAAAAGAATTTTCTTTTTGTCTTACATAACAGAAAAGTTTCCTGTGTGTTTCAAGGCACAGTAAATATTTTGTTTAGCATCGGCATCCTTTCACCACATTTCTTTTCTCTGTGCCTGGGGTTTGCATTGTGTTTTCCCTTCTGTGTATAATGTCAAACAGCAGAAATAGGATCTATCCTGAGATGGCTGGGGTTTATCACTGTATTATACAGAGTATCCTGTAGGTGAGAGAAATCAGCAAGGAGCCTGGAAGCTGATGCAAATTATGTACTTAGGAACAACTTAAAACTCATGCTTCTTGCTTCCTATTTTGGTATATTTGCTGTAAATAAGAATTCCAAATTTTATGAAACACATAAAATGAAACACATGCAGGTTCTGCCGTTTACTCAAGTGAGTAGAAAATAATTTATGTTAGTAGAGGGAGGCCCGAGGGACCTCTCTTAAACTGATGGACATATTAGAGAAAAGGGTATAATATGTGTGTATATTCTAATATATATATGATAAGAAGATATCTATCATTGTCCCTGTCAGAGGCAAAGTGTGATATGATATGATTTTATCTAGCATAGAGCTCTATTTCACGAAGCCTTCCTATGGCTGGGATGTCCCTCCTTGATTGCATTGTCTTGGTCCTGTAAGCTCTGTATCCCTGAGCAACAGCCCACTGCCCACAGCCAATCTTTCCTGTTCACTCTGCTTTAGTGAATCCTTTCGATAGCTGTCATTTTTCTACACCATTGAAAGCAGTCTTTTCATTCATGCCTAAGAATGGTCAGAAAGTGGACCTAACATATTAGTCTCAATTTAACAAAGTAGAATTAAATGGTGCTTATAACTGACCCCTTTAAACATCTACTACTGGTAAACAAAGCTCTCTTTTCCATATTATTCTTACTGAATTGTTTTTCCTTTCCTTCCTTCAACTTTTGATAATATAACAAGTATGAAATAATGCCACTTGTGCAACATTCAAGTACGTGTTTAGTTACTTGAAATTGTTTGTGATGATTTTCAATTCTGATGATCTTGAGTTCTTTTCACATTGCCACTCTTGCTTCCTACTTTTTGAAATGCCCACACATGCCTCTGGTCTAATTTTCCTTTGTCTGTTCAGCTATTTGGATCTTGTGTCTCCTATTTAAGCCTTGCTGGCATGTGTTCCTGTGATTGTGCAGGTTTTCACCAGAGCATGTAATAGCATGCAGTTCTCACTGACTAAAGAATCATTCTTACCAGGGACATGCAGAGCCAGACAGCTTACATAGTGTTAGGCTTGGGCTAAGGATCTCTTAGACTGGACTGTTTGATTCTTATGTTTGGCAATACCTGTCTTATTGTATGGCTTTGTCTTAATTACATTTCTATAGTAGACACTTTTGTTAGGGATGTCTTGTCTTGCTGTCTACTTTGGGACCATTTTGGTTACTTTAATTTTCAATATATATTTCCAATATAGTCTTTAAAAAATTACATTACTAGAGTATTTGTCAGGGTTTTCTAGAGGAACAGAACTTATAGAATGAGTAGATAGATTGATGACAGTCAAATAGACAGATGTTAGATGGATAGATATAGATAGATAGATAGATAGATAGATAGATAGATAGATAGATAGACAGACAAACAGGTAGGCAGACAGATACATAATAGAGAGGGAGTTATCAAAAATGACTTACAGGTTGTGATTGAACTGGTAAATCAATGACTGTCTACCAACAGAAAGTTCAAGAATAAAGTAGTTGTTTGGTCCATCACCCTATGTGTCTTAGTTGACATAGGCTCTATGCCAGTAAAGGAATAGACTTGTCAGCAGGAGTGATGGGAATCATGCAAGGAAAACAAGCTTCCTTGCTACCTTTCAATGTCCTCCAGATTAAATGTGTATCTTCCCACCTCCAAAGATCCATAATAAAAGTGGCTCTTTCCACTTTAAATGATTTAGTTAAGAAAAGAAAAAAAAAAGAACGAATCCCTCACCTGTGGACCCGGCTCCTTAGATTTTAGTTAACTCCAGATGTAGTCCGGTGGCAAGAAAGAAGAACCATCACTTGGGCATTGGGCCCAGCACCTCTCACAGGCTAGGCATTTCTCCATCACCGCGCTGTATCACAGATCTCTTTGGAGACAGAATGAGGGAAAGTTCCCAGACTGTCTTTGAGCACTGTCGCTCTAACAAGCGTTGACCCATAACCTTCCTGCCTCAGTCTCTGAGTGGTTGCAATCACAGCGTTATGGAATCAGCTTTGTGATCTTCTAATATATTCTTTGGAAATAGTTTGTGAATTTTCCTTTCAAACTATCGACATTTTTATAGGCCATTTAGCTAAAATTGCTAGAAAATTTTGGCTAAAATTGATATTGTAGTCATGGAGAATCTTGACTTTAAGAACACCATGCTTCTGTGTGTATTGGGATCCATTCATGTCCATAAATTTTAAAATTTTTCTTCATAAAAGCCTATGTACACATATATGTGCACATATACATATGTGTGTGACATAAGTGTATAATTTAGATTTATTTTTAGATTTCTTTTTATTTCATTTTCTTGAGATTTTGAGTAGATATTTTTCTATTGCTATGTGACATAGGCTGTGTGCTATGTGACTCAGACTTTCCTTAAAATTATGGTACTCTGTCAACCTCAGCCTCCCAGCTAAGGTGATTAATCATGCAGTCACCTTTTATTTTGGCATTTTCTATAGATTGCATTTCCATTACAAAGTTAAACCTCCTAGTTATATGTTGTGGTTATATAGCAATGAAATCAATTTTTTGCATTAGTTTATTATCTGGATAACTTGTTTTCTTATTCTTTTAATAATTGTTCTGGGGTTAATTTGAAATTATACAAAATTGCATATTTTTTAAGGATTTTTTTTTCCTTTTTCATTCTTCCATTCTGTCTGCTGGCCCTCCGGGCTTCAGTTCCCCCCACCCCAAAAGATCAATTGTCTCTAAGTGTGTGGTTTTATTTCTGGATCTTCACTTCTATTCCAATGATCAACATGTCTGTCTCCATGCAAATGCCATACAGTTTTTATCACTATTGTTCTGTATTAAAGCTTGAGGTCAGGGATGATGATTCCCCCAGCTCTTCTTTTATTGTTAGGGATTGTTTTTGCTATTATGGTGTTTTGTTTGTTTGTTTGTTTGTTTGCCTTTCCAGATGAATTTGAGAATTGCTATTTCCATGTCTTTAAAGAATTATGTTGGGATTCTGATGAGGATTACATTGAATCTATAGAATGCCTTTGGTAGGATGGTCTTTTTTTACTGTGTTAATTCTGCCAATCCATGATCTTGGGAGATCTCTCCATTTTCTGAGATCTTTTTCAATTTCTTTCTAGAGGGACTTGCAGTTATTTTCATACAATTCTTTCACTTGTTTGGTTAGAGTTACCCAAGATATTTTATATTATTTGTGGCTATTGTGAAGGGAGTTGTTTCTCTAATTTCTTTCTTAGCCCGTTTATCCTTTGTATAAAGGAAGACTACTGATTTATTTGAGTTAATTTTATATCCGGCCACTTTGCTGAAGTTTTTTTTTATCAGTTGTAGAAGTTCTCTTGTAGAATTTTTGGGGTCACTTTTGTATACTATTATATTATCTGCAAATAGTGATACCTTTATTTATTTTCTTTGCCATTTTGTATCCCATTGATCTCCTTTGGTTGTCTTATTTTTCTAGCTAACACTTAGAGTACTATATTGAATAGATATGAGGAGAGTGGGCATCCTTGTCTTGTACCTGATTTTTGTGGAATCATTTCAGGTATCTCTCCATTTAATTTGATATTGTCTGTTGGTTTGCAGTAAATTGCTTTTATTATGTTTAGGTATGGGCCTTGAATTTCTGACCTCTCCAATATTTAACATGAACGGGTGTTATATATTGTCAAATGCTTTTTCTGCATCTAACGGAGATGATCATGTGATTTTTTTCTTTGAATTTGTTTATATAGTGGATTATATTAATGGATTTTTGTATATTGAAGCAACCTTGAATCCTACTTGATCATGGTGAATGATGGCTTTGATGTGTTCTTGATTCTGTTTTCAAGTATTTTATTGAGTATTTCTGCATGGATATTCATAAGCAAGATTGGTCTGAAGTTCTCTGTTTTGGTTGTGTCCTTGTGTGGTTTAGGTATCAGAGTGTGGCTTCATAGAATGAATTAGGTAGTGTTCCTTCTGTTTCTATATTATGGATTGGTTTGAGGAATATTGGTATCAGGTCTTCTTTGAAGGTCTGGAAGAATTCTGCACTAAATTCATCTGGCCGTGGGCTTTTTTTGGCTAGGAGGATTTTAATGCCTTCTTCCATTTCCTTGTGGGATATGGGCATGTTTAGATAGTTTACCTGCTCTTGATTTAACTTGTTAAATGTATCCGTCTACCTTTTTCATTTCCCAGATTCTTGTATGTACTACTAAACATCTCTTCTTCCTTATTTTAAAGAGCTTGCTTTTAAAATGGTGTAAAGTTTGAAATATATTCAAGTTTGAAGAGTGTTACAAATATAATATAGAGAAATAAGCCTATACTAGTGGCCTAGGTTTGTCAATGTTAAGGTCTCACAAAACCCACAGATAACTTGCATAAGTAGAAAACTTATATCTGCGTGATGTTGAAGAGAAAGTACAGAAGTTATTAGGTGTCTGATTTTTCACCTTCCAGGGTGTGGGCTCTACATTTAACTGTTCTGTCTCCCAGCCTCCTCCAACTCTAACTGTTCTTATGTCCTTGCGTTTCTTAGCCTGGGTTTTCTGAAGAAAGCTGTCCATGCTCTTTGTTGAGGTTTGCTCAGTTCTGTCATTATTACACTGGGGTTTTGTGTCTTGAGAGGAATTATAAAGTTTATATGTGCTTGCCACACCAAGAGTGTGGTGCTATCCAAGTCACCTATTATTTGAGTTATCAGAGGTTACACTTGATCACGTAAATTTTCAACTTGGATTCTTCTCTAGTAAAATAATATATTTCCTTTTCATGTCCTATTGTTTGGAGTTATGTAACCAAGTCACACCTGTTCTTAAGACGTGAGTAAGTTTTGCTTCCTGGAGGTAGTGTGTGTGTGTGTTTGTGTATACCTGTGCACCCATACATTTATATACTATGTGTATGTATACAAGCATATCTATTTGATTGTATAAGATTTGAAATCTTTAGTAAAGTTTTTCCTTCCTTCTATCTGTTAAAATGATATTAGTTAGGCTCAGAAATATGACATTTTCTACTTTTATTGATGTTTTATTTTTATTCAAGGTACACAATTTCTAATATAAAGGACGCCTCTTAAGTTATTATTTACCTTCATTCTTTTTGTCTTTTTATGTGTATGTATGTAAGAATTTGTGTCTATGTGCACAGAATTACCATAAAATTTATTCTAGGTCACTAGTGTTTTATGAATATTCAATTCTATTCTTTTTTTATGTCCCTTCATTTATCTCCCTTACATTGTTTATGCTGTCTTTTTATTCTATTTTTTCTTTTTAATTAAAAAAGTATGCACCAATATCTTTTTAATTATTATCTCTAAAATACCTTTTAATTAAACAATATATAAAGGCAAATGTCTTAGTCAGGGTTTCTATTCCTGTACAAACATCATGACCAAGAAGCAAGTTGGTAAGGAAAGGGTTAGTTTATCTTACACTTCCACATTGCTGTTCATCACCAAAGGAATTCAGGACAAGAACTCACACAGGGCAGTAAGCAGGAGCTGATCCAGAGGCCATGGAGAGATGTTAATTACTGGCTTGCTTCCCCTGGCTTGCTCAGCTTGCTTTCTTTTAGAAACCAGGACTACCAGCCCAGGGATAGCACCACTCACAATGAGCTGGGACCTACCCCTCTTGATCACAAATTGAGAAAATGTCTTACAGCTGGATATCATGGAGGCAGTTCCTCACCTGAATCTCCTTTCTCTGTGATAACTCCATCTGTGTCAAGTTGACACAGAAAACCAGCCAGTACAGTAAGCTATATTTTCCTTCCTTCTACAATTCAAAGCATTCTGGAGTAACTGTGTCCTTTCTATGAGAATTGTTTCTAACATCCCTTGAGACTGAATAAGGCAGCAGGAAGATCCACGACTGTCTACAGTTTACTGGGAACTTGTTGGTTCCTGACCACAGAACAGCAGGTGCATCTCTGTGACTTGGAGTAGAAAGTAGGTCAAATACAGTGGTTAGGACAAAAGACACCTTAGTTGGAATAGTCCTGGGTCATCTGAAGCTCACATCAAAGGCTGCAGGTAAATTCTTGGGAGTCCATGTTAATAGAGTCCTGTTGCAATGCTGCATCCTGTGGTCTAAAGGCTTGTTTAATTATGTTGCCAGAAAAACCAACAAAGATTACACAGCAGTAGGCAGTCACAGACCCTATGACTCTAGATGACTGGTCATGTCTAAGTGAGTGCCTATGGTGATGGTTTTTCCCTTCTTGCTCTCAGGTGTCACTTAACGAGACTGCTTCTGACAAAGTACAGCTGAGTTGTTTAATGTGGTGGTTGAGAGGACCATCTGACAGCTTTGCTAGAGTTTAGGAGGAAGTTGTGCAAAACCAGATTGTATGCACTTGAATTAGGTTTCAAATGGTTCATTGTGGGGATATGGATGTGGGAACTGGATTTGTCCTGTGTTCGGTTGCTGTGGTAACACACCCTGCCAGAACAGCTTTATGAAGCAAGGGTTTATTTGGCTTACAACGTCAGGTTACAGCCCATCATTTTCAGTAAGCCAAGATAGGGACTTAAAACATGTCATTTCCCCAGTGCAAAGCAGAGAGAGAAATAAACACACTCCTATTAGTGTTCTGTTCACTGGCGATACTTATACACTCCAGGATTCTCTGCCTTGATAATGGTTGTAAACACAGCAGGCTCGGGTTTCACGTATCAATTAAAGTTTACTAATCAAGACCTGTCTCTAACAGACATGAACTCAGTCTCAGTCCTTCCAGACCGTCCCTCACTAATACTCTCTTCTTTGTAGACCATGCCAAGTTGACAATTAAAAGTCACTATTGCAGTTACATAAGGACCATGTAGCAGCATTGAACTGGTGACATAACGGACTGGCTCTGATTATTTTGTAAATGTCAACTGGTGCAGCTTTACAGGGAAACATTAGGCAAGTTCCTGGGATCAACAGTAACTTTGCCTGGGTACAAGGAGAGTCTGTGGGTGCCAGGGAAGGCAGCACTGTGGTCCTGGTGTGAGGATGTACACAGTGAGCAGGACTGGAGTAGTGGCTTCACTCAGTGAATGTGAATGTGAATGTGAATGTGAATGTGAATGTGAATGTGAATGTGAATGTGAATGTGAATGTGAATGTGAATGTGAATGTGGCCAGTGGGATAGGAATGGGGACAGATACACACACACACACACACACACACACACACACACACACTTCACTAATTACAGTCTCAAAAGCTGTCCCCTTCTGTTGCCCCTCCCAGAATCCCTTCCCAATTCCCTCCCCTTCTCCTCTGAGAGAATGGAGAGTGTAACTCCCCTCCCCCATGCCAAGTATTCCCCCACCCTGGCAAATTAAGTCTCTGCAGGGTTAGGGGCATCCTCTCCCACTGAGGTATGATGTAGCAGCCCTGTTAGAGAACTGATATCACAGTCAGGCAACAGCCTTAGGGACAGCTCCTCTCTCACTGGCACCAGGTGTTGGTGGACCTACATGGAGACTGAGTTGCTGGTCTGCTAAGTATTTTCTGAGGGCCTCTGCCCTGCCTGTGTGTGCTGTTTGGTTGACCTCAGTCTCTGAGAGGTCCCTGGGGTCCAGGTTAATTGGCTCTGTTGGTCTTCCTGTGGAATTCCTCCCCCCTGCAATGCTTTCAATCCTTTCAACTCTTCCATAAGAGTTCCCAACCTCCCTCCAATGTTTGGCTATGGGTATCTGCATGAGTTTCAGACAGCTGCCTCATAGAGCCTCTCAGAGGACAGTTATGCTAGGCTTCTGTCTGCAGGTATAACAAAGTATCATTAATAGTGTCAGGGACTGGTGCTTGCCCATGGCATGGGTCTCAATTTGGGACCCATTGGTTGTCCATCCCTCCAGTTTCTGTTTCATCTTTGTCCCTTCATTTCTTTTAGGCAGGACAAATTTTGGCTGAAAAATTTGTGGGTGGTTTAGTGTCCTTATCTTTCCATTGAGGGTCCAGCCTGGGCACAAGAGGTGGGCACTCCAGGTTCCATAGCCCCATTGTTAGGCATCTCAGGTAAGATCACCCTCAATGACTCCTTGTAATATGGTACACATATTAAAAGTGCATATGTATGAATCTGCCTGCCTTCCTGTAAACAGGAGATATTTTGTCAGTTTCTCTCTTTTCAACTCTTTCTGTCATGTTGCTTGTCTATCTATCTATCTACCTATCTATCATATATCTATCTATCCATTCATCCATCCTGTTCCTTAGCGCTACACACTCATATTTATTGTATCATTTACGGACCCTGCTCCTTCATTGTCTTTGATGTTACAGAGATGTGACGTAGTTACCTGGGGAAGATTTTAATAGAATGTTCTTGGGGATTTGTTTGTTTATTTTAACATTTCTTTATTCATTTTCTGGTGTAAATAATCCCATTATCAATTTCAGATATTGCCCATAAATTTCTGAAAGCAAGATGATAACAGACAGCATTTGAAAAAGGATTTGTTAAGCACAAATCTGACTGAAATTACTGCCTTCTTACTGCACATCGATTTTAAACGTAGGAATACTTGAACTAACCTGTGAAAACTGCTTGGGAAGAGAAGATAATGGAGTCTGGAAATAGTAAATTTGCTAAATTAAGCAGATTTTTTTTAATTTAGAATTTAATATGATCAAAAATGTATAGTGTTTCTCCAAATTAAACCATTTCCTTTAGACTTTTGTTTGTCTTCCTCCTGTTTATAGTACAGTTAATGTGGCCTTAGTATTTACTCATTTATTTATTCCCAGATTCAACAAATATTTATTGAGCACTGTGTTGGGTAATACAATGACAGCAGTAAGAAGACGATGACTATGCCATCACATAGTCCACAGTCTGGGAAGAGACTAGGAAACAGACATGATAAAATGCTACCCTCCCCAGCACATAGACAGAACGGTTGTTGATTTAATGGGTTGAGTTTATACTGCTTTTGTGTCCATTTTCTAAATAATACCATAATTGGATATTTGTGCTAAAAACTAAATAAATATCATTTATACATATAAAGTGGTTAGACTAAACTTGCCATGCAGATCTCAAATCTCAAATATCCATTTTCCTTGTATCACCCTGACTTCTTCATTTGAGAGTTCCATAGATTTCTCATATCAGCTCCATAAAACCTTTGCAAGTTGTGCAGTATAAAAAATTTTAAGACAATATAACCTTACGCGAACAATAAAAGCTTGACTTAATTGGTGGCCATGCAACTTTAACAAAGAAAAGTTGTTTATGTGGCCGATAATGATCACGGAGACATTGAAATGCACCATAAGGACTTCCCAAGTGAAATGTTGGTTTGGGACTCCTTAAAAGGACTGAGGGAATGAATGCTATAACTATTAATAGTTTATATTTGGTTTAAAAATTTATTTTTGATGCTGCAGAAAGCCAAAGCTATCTCATGTAACCTTTTAGATACTCTATGCACAGTTTCTCTTTGATCTGAGCCCAAGATTAAGAATCTGTGTATTGTAACTCATTACTTACAGTTTTTATGTTACTGCACACAAAGGACAGATTAAGCAGGCAAAGCAGTACCTCTGGAGGTACGCTGTGGGCACCCTGCTAGAAGACAAAGTGATTGTTGTACTGGACCCTACATGCATTGAGAACTCTGTGACTGGCTTGTTTTCACAGGGGCTGCCAGAATGGCCTGAAGCATCCCTGACCTCTCTGGATTTTGTCATAGGAGACATCCTGTGCTGAGGCATGCAGTTGCTTGTTATTATCTCTACCCACTGTAACACAATGCCATAGAAAGGTGGCTTATAAATGGCAGACTTTTATTCCTCAGTTCTGGATACAAAGTACAAAATTAAGGTGCCACTAGATCTTGGGGATGATGGCAACCTGGCCACAGGTATAGTCTTCTTCCTCTCTCCCCACATGACACAAAGAATGAGGGGCTTATTTTAATTTTATTGAGACAACAATAGCCTTCATAAACCCATCACCTCCTGTCTTTGTCAGGGTTTCTATTCCTGCACAAACATCATGACCAAGAAGCAAGTTGGGGAGGAAAGGGATTATTCAGCTTACATTTCCATACTGCTGTTCATCACCAAGGAAGTCATGACTGGAACTCAAGCAGGTCAGGAAGCAGGAGCTGATGCAGAAGCCATGGAGGGATGTTCCTTACTGGCTTGCTTCCCCTGGCTTGCTCTACCTGCTCTCTTATAGAACCAAGGCTACCAGCCCAGAGATAGTCCCACCCACAAGGGGCCTTTCTCTCTTGATCACTAATTGAGAAAATGCCTTACAGTTGGATCTCATGAAGGCATTTCCTCAACTGAAGCTCCCTTCTCTGTGATAACTCCAGCTGTGTCAAGTTGACACACAAAACCAGCCAGTATACCTCCCAAGGCACTTTGCCTTATTACCATCATGGTCTTAGGAGTTATAAATGAACACAGGCATTTTGATAAGATACAAGCATTCCAATCACCAAGTTCCTGAAACAAATCATTGCAGCAGTGAGGAAGAAGAGGAGGCAAGAGTAGCACCTAGATAATGCTGTGTTATCAGTCAAAAAATAAATAAATAAAGACTTACACTGTCCTACACTGACATGTAGGAGACCAGGTTCTCTGAGAACAACCAAGGAATATAATACGAATAAGGCCTGTTCCATAACACTTACTAAAATAAAATGATGTTTGCATGATAGAGAAGTAAAAGCTCAGTTTGCCAATTTGGGAAATGCAGTCACTATATGAGAATAAGGAGTTTTGCAGGAATTGGGAGTTGCCTTGGAGATAGCTGGTAGAGAGTCTGTAGTGCTAGCTGTTGTCTAGCTAAGGTGAAAAGCCTTGGATCCTGAGCTGCCTCTGAGCATCTTTTCTCATGCTGGCTGAAGACAAGTCTATTGTTGTTGGAGGGTTGTGTGCTGGTCTATAGGAAGTGATTTCTTTTTATTTTTTTTATTTTTTTATTAGATATTTTCTTTATATACATTTCAAATGCTATCCCAAAAGTCACCTATACCCTCCCTCCGCCCTGCTCCCTTACCCACTCCCGCTTCTTGGCCCTGACATTCCCCTGTACTGGGGCATATAAAGTTTGCAATACCAAGGGACCTCTCTTCCCAGTAATGGCCGACTAGGCCATCTTCTGCTACATGTGCAGCTAGAGATACGAGCTCTGGGGGTACTGGTTAGTTCATATTGTTGTTCCACCTAGAGGGTTGCAGACCCCTTCAGCAGGAAGTGATTTCTAACAGATCTGAGGATGAATGCATCAGAAGACAGAGTGCAGGGGTCAGAGTTCTCACAGGATTTTCAGTCTTGATTTTCAAAGCACAAAACTTACAGGTTGTAATTCTCCATAATTGCACTTTGCAAGATTCTTTCTCAAGTGATCCAGAATCCGAACATTTTTCTCCCTTACTAGCATTTCTTCCTTTGGTGCACTGGGAACTGGGGTACCCAATGTACTTGAGTGCAATGATAATCTACAGAGACTCAGTGTTTTCCCTTTAACTTCTAAGTTATCTTTTGCTTCAAGACAAAATAGCCACTTGCACAGTGTCAACAATTGCAGCATCTTCATTAGATACAATTCACAGAGAATGTGTTGTTCTATGATCACAGGTCAAGGTGTTCCTTCTCTGCCTCCTACATTATGAAATCAGAAAGAAAACACCAGGACAGCCTGGAGCTTTTATTGCTTAGTGTCTAGGAATCATCTGACATGCTGCTGGAGCTGCACAGTAACAGTGTACATTTCCCTAGTTAGTTAGTGATATGACTGGAAAGACAATGTGATCTATCCAAGGAGTGCTACTGGGACTTCAAACAGCCAGAGAAATCTCCAATAAATACAAATAGCTCGGATCATGTCATGGGAGGGTTCAGTGATGGTTTTTATCCAGATGCAAAAAAATGACAGGATCTGGAGTCTGCTGCCCTCTTCTGCCTCTGTCTACCTCTCTCTAGATGCCTTTTTTTTTTTCTGGATTACCCTATTCTTTTCAGATGCCAATTAATCCAAGGGGGAAAAAATCTTCTCTTAATTGGAAGGGATTTTGCTATGATAGGTTGGGTGTGAGCTGAGTACTACAGCCCAATGCCTTAAAGCAGCAGGAACAGGACACGGTGCTAGTGATTGGCGAGCTCCTGTTCCATGGCCATTCCCCAATTCAAATAAGGCCATGTGATCTGAGTTTCTCTCCACTCAAAGAGGAGGAGATAGCACAGGTGTAATAGTGTCTCTTCTTGTTGCTAAGGGCAGATAGGTTTGCCACGCAGCTTTCAAATTTCCAGTTACTGTTTTCCCACCTGTCCTTTTGGTCACTGTATAAAGCTCCTTTCAGAGTGCAATGCCCTTCCCAACAGCACTTTTGAGGATAGTTATCTCAGTGGCATAATTTATAGCTTTGCTATCCTTTGACCTCTGTAGAATGTAGTTTTGTTGTTTAAAAAAAACAGCAAAAACAAAACAGAAAACATTCCTCAGAGGACTTAAAATGATGGGTGGATTCCTGCATAAGGCTCAGATCAAAGGACTTTGCTTTGGCTAATGAAATGTTTTGGTTTTATGTTTTGAAATGTTCAAAATCAACGTTCCAAGTAGAGAAAAATATGTGTCTGTAGTGACCCACACTCCCATCTGTCTACCCCAGAATTAGTCTGTCTGTCACTAGGGTCTGATATTTTTTTCTGTATCTTCTCATCTTCCAGCCTATCTTCTGCTCATGGCCTTCCTTTCCTACCTTCCATGGGATTCGTTGGTCAAAGACCAGTTTTCTTTAATTACCCAGACAGAGCCTTATCATTTGTAGACTATAAAGTTCTGGGCTCTTGAAAGTTTCCATTGTGACATGCCCTTATTTTAAGTTGTCTTTCTGGGAGTCAGGATGAAGCCACTCATTCAGGCTATTCAAGTGGTATATGGGCTTATACTAGAGCAACCTCTAGGATTGAAGAAATGTAAATAAACTTCCTTGTTTGACTGGTTAGCCAATGTACCTGATTTCTCTACCTAGAAGGAAAGCACAAGCTAAGCAAGCAATAGATCATTGCTTGCTAAGGAAGCTATAGATCATTGCTCATTACTTACTAAGAAGGACTTTGGAAGGAGTAAACTTTACCACGGAACACTCTGCAGCAACCTTTCTATCCCAGCTTCTCTTTCCATGCTGTGTGTAATTACATCTCCAATATTAGAGCATTCACTTCATTTTGCCATATGAGCTATCAAGTAGCACATTTTCCTTAACATTTACTGTGTGTGTGTGTGTATGTGTGTGTGTCTGTGTATGTATGTGTGTGTGTGTGTGTGTGTGTGTGTGTGTGTGTGTGTGCACATGTGCACTTGCTTCAGCACATGTGGAGGTCAGAAAATAACATTCCAGGGTTGGTTCTCCCCTTCTGCCATGTGGCTCCAAGGGATGGATTTATAGTCATTAGGAATTTATCTGCTCAGCTACCTTAGAAGCTCACATATAATACACGTGTATCACCTAGACCAACTTTTTAAATTACTGACTGCTGGGATACTAGATTTCATTGAAGTCTCACCTCTCTTAATGGAAAAGGCTCCCCTTTAATTAAATTAGTCTCTCAGTAAAAGGCTGCCTTTGCAGCCTTTTATAACACAGGCAGATACTGGTGTAAGATATTTTTCTGATTCTTTAATGGATTTATTTGATTTTCTTCTCTGAAAACTGACAGAATAAATAAATGAAGGTTAAATGGAAAGAGGGACATGCACTACAGAGGGCCCCTTCATTTGCTGCAGTTGATTGGTTGTAAGAGATGTGGCTGGAAGTGCCTCATCCCAGATTCATCTTCCATTCATCTTCATCCTTCCATTTTAAGGGAAGGCAGGATGAGGACACCACCTTCTCACTGGTGCTTCCTTCAGGGACAGCCCTGTTATGGTGAGCACCCGCTCAGTGCTCTGTGAGTGAGAGGCAGCAGCCAGCATGACTGACAACTAGTAACCAAACAACAGGAAACCTGGAAAGATTTCAATATGGCTGAATAGTTGTATCCAACTCTCCTCCCCTACATAGAAGTGCCGAAACAACAAATGTACAGCAGTATTTTGAAGTGAATGCTGTGGATGGGCCATGAATATCACCCAGTGGAAGATAGGAGTTTCCTAAGATCAGGAAACCAGGGTGCCAGCAGAGATGATCAGCATGTCCAGCAGCCATAGCCTTTGCTCCACTGTCTAGGAAGGAAAGAAGGAAGAAAGAAAGTTGGGGGAGCATAAGAATATTTGGGGAGCAGCAGAGAAAAAGATAAGGGTTGACAGGAGTGGGGCCATGATAGAGGGTAGCTGAGGTAATATGATCATAGTACATTGTTTAAGAATATGATACTTTAATTTTTAAAAATAATCTAAATTAACAATAACCATCATTGTTTGGGTGGCCTACAAAGGGTTCAGCAACTGGATAACAATTCAAAGTTGTGTTCCATACCTGACACACATGTGGTCATATTTGCAGAGATAGAAATACCACCATCCCACACTGTAATTGTGAGTCACATTACAATGATGCCCTTCTTAAAAGCACAGATACTGTGTGTCAGCAGAAAAATAAATACTGAAAACAAAAGCTTTCTATTGTAATCTGGACATGAAATTAAAGACAGCATTCATGATCAGATCAAAACTATGTGAGTAAAATGTCATAGGAAAAGCCTCATTTAAAAGTAACATTTCATTAATTCACTTCAAAGGACAAGCTTTGTGCAATGTTCTAAAGAAGTGATATATGGTGGATATGGCTTGCCTAAGATTTATTGAAATTGAGTGTTGGTCATGGTAGATGCTTGTATAAGCCATGCCCTGCCTTCTTCAGAGACACTCAAACGCAGGCAGTGAAGGAGGCCAGGTGGCCAGATGTCCTTTTTTCCCCTAGCCAGAACTCTCTGTGAAGATGGTTTGAGAGTATAAAAAGAGTAGACAATGTAGTGTTGTCTTTCTCTGTATGTAGATGCTGAAATTTGCCCATAAGGGAATATATCTTTTAATTGTCAGTTATATTAAGTATGTACCTTCTTAAGTTAGTGTGGTTGCTCCATGGTAATCTTTGGTTCTTATGAGGACCTCGCATAGGTAATTAGTACACAAAGATTTGTGTTACTAGTCCTGATACGGTTACTAGGATTTAAGAGAACGTTTCAGTGCCTGAGAAAAGGTGATTGTTTCATCAGCATCAGAGTCAAATCCTGAATGCACTTTTCAGCACCTACTCCTGGGAGCAGCTGTTTTAGAAGATGAAAAGGTTAGTTCCATTCACCATATTGAGTTCTTGGACTTTGATTCGGTGCAGTTGATAGACTATTTGCATAGAAGAATTTAATTTCTTGGTAGCACAGCCCACTAAGGATGCCTGTCCTGTATCAGAATCACTTAAAGTCACTTGCTATTAGAAGGATGGTTTTGGTTAACGCGCTTTGCTTGTTTGATCATGATATTCATGATTTGGCTGTTGTTTTATGGTATTTTGAATGGAAACAGAATCTTACATATGTGTGAGGGTTTGAATAAGAATGTCTCTGCCATCATAGGCTTATAGATAGGATCCTCAGTCCTCAGGGAGCGGCACTATTTGAGCAGGATTAGGAGGTGTGGGCCTTGTTGGAGGAAGTATGTCACTGGGCTTGGGCATTGAGGCTTTCAAAAGCCTATGCCAGGTCCAGAATTTCTTTCTTCCTGCTGCCTGGAGATCTGGATGGAGAACTCACAGCCACTTCTCCAGCACCAAATCTACCTGTGTAGCAGCAACATGCTCCCTGCCATGATGAAAATGGACTAAACCTCTGAAACTATAAGCCAGCCTGTATTAAATGTTTTCCATTATGAGAGTTGCTGTGGTCGTAGTCTCTTCACAGCGATGGAATACTGACTAGGATCATCTGTTGAGGAAGCACTCTACATCCTGAAAGCACCCCAGCTGTATCAATATACAATATTGACATAGAAGATATAATATTAGTATTATATCTATTAGATGTAAATTAGAATACAATATTTGCATAGAGGATGCATTTCTAGTACTGAGTAGATTTCTGTTGTCATATTTTTGAAGATTTTACATATAATAAGGTACCTAAATATATCAATAATATATAACATATTAATATATAGCTATATATGAATATAATAATATAAAAAGATACTAACAGTATTTTTATTAAACTGATTTGAAACTGATCAAGATGTTTATAAAAATGTTTTGAAAGGCCTAGATTTGAAAGTACACTACTCAGGTTTCTTAAACTGTTTCATGCATAAATGATTCCTTGCACTGGAGTTTTTCTCTAATCCAGTGTTAGCTTTTAAAGGGAAAATGCTTAAATTAACAGCTACTCAACATTGAAGTCATCTCATGGAAAAAAAAATGTCCTCTCGGTGAGTCTGCTGTGACAACCCCATTGCATTCTTTTCTCTCCATGCACCTTTGCTCAGGGATCAGTCAGTGTGTACCTTCCCTAACTTTAAACCACAGGCCTCAAGCTGGTGAAACCAAAAACTCCTTTCTCTCTGCATGCTGCTTATGTTTATGAAATGCTAGCCTCTCACCTGTCAACTTGAGCACATTTTGAAACTTCTTCGTCCTCAGAAGTTACCCTCATAGCTTTTCAGATAACTTGGGAAATGACTGGGTACATTTTCAGCCCTCAAGTAAGCTTTCCTCCCAGTCTGTGGAAAGATAAAATCAATGCCCAGGGTGGCAGCTGATTTAGCCCCCTGTTCAGTTCTCACCAGAAAGCCCACACTGACTGAAAAAACAGTCTCTGTGTGTGCTCTCCCTCTGTAACCCTCCCTCTCAGTTTGTCAGTTTGAATAAGCAAGCTAGTTCATGATATCAAAATATTTGTGTAAATGGAATGAACCATAATTTATTGCTTCTAAAATTATTTCATGGGATTGTGGTAGGCCTTATTTTTGCTGAGCCATTGGGGTTAATCTCAGTGGAAATGAGGCCTGTGCTCTATGTTATTATAGTGATTTTTGAGGAGAAAAAATTCTCTAATCTCAGTATCCCTAATATTTATCTTGATTAAGAACTTCCAAAAAGTGTCTGCGGTGATCTAACAACAGGTTGCTGACTATGGCCCTTCTCTATTAATCTTCCTAAACCTCAGATACTTGTTTATCTGTCTTTACGTCCATAGTATGAAGAATTTATCCCAAGAT
Organism: Mus musculus; assembly: GCF_000001635.26. Classification (NCBI taxonomy): domain Eukaryota; kingdom Metazoa; phylum Chordata; class Mammalia; order Rodentia; family Muridae; genus Mus; species Mus musculus. Next base: position 81,160,138 of record NC_000069.6, read on the forward strand.
GAAGAGAAATACCCAAAAGCATATGCTAAGATTTCCTGTAACATATAAAGAGAAAAACGAAAATTAGAAGTATAAGAGGAGAGATGGAGAAAAGGAAAATATTACATATAACATGTGTAGGTTGAAACTGCTTGCACATTGTACAACTTTCTAATGGTGTTAGTTTTCTGGGAGCTGAATTATTGAAATCAAGGCAACCAGATGGGCTTATCCCTTATAAGGCCACTGTTTCAGAAACTATGATAGTTATCTACAGCAATCCTGAACTTTCAGCCGTCTTTTAAGGTGGGGGAGATTGCTATTAGTTTTAATTCAATAATATTTTCATGTATGTATATAGCCAAATCACCCATATACATAAAAATTGTAAAAATAAAATAATTGTCACATGCATGCATGGGTGCCATGGCTACTGTGGTATATGTGTGCATAATGAGGTGTTCAAATTATGGCATTCAGCATATCTGTCATCTCAAACATTTATTTTTTTCCTCTGTGGTGAGATGACTCAAATTCCTCTTCAGTCTATGTTGAAATATACATTATGTTATGGTTGGCTAAGGTCACATTACTGTATAAGAAAATATCAAAAACTTCTTCCTGCTAAGCTCTCTTTTACATTCATTGGTTAACCCTTCTCCTGCCCCCACTCCAGCCTCTTCTCTAATTCTGTGTGGAAGAGCTTTGAGAATCCACATGGAGGTGACTTTCATGTAGTCTTGCCATTTCCTGCTCTTCAAGTGAGGATACAGATGAAAAGGGAGATGAAAGATGCCTGAGCTTGCAGAGCTAACATGAATGGTTTCAGCTGTAAGTATAGTAACACATATCAAAAGAATTACTGGGGCTAAGCAGTTAAGGACAGTTACTGTTCAAGCAGAGGGTGACCTAGGCTTTGTTTCCAGCAACCACATGGCAGCTGAAAACAGGCTATAACTCAAGATATAGGGGATCCAATTCCTTCTTCTGGCATATGCATATCATTACATAATAATTAATAATATGGCAATAATAAATAATGGTGATAAATCTGTATTTAGTCTACATGTTCATTATAACTATTTCAGCATTTGCCATGGTAAACAAAATCCATTCCATTTTCTCTCTTGATCACAGAACTACATAAAAAAGAAAACCTTGTTAGAGACTATAGATTATCTAATAATGAGCTATCATGATTTGAATAGTTGCCTTTCTAGTGGGTCAACATGACCTTGATGTGGGTACATGTTTAGAGGATATCACTACATGCTCAACCCTTTAATATAGACTTACGATTTTTCAATCTTTTTCAATCGACATACAGTCAGTTATGTTCCAGTTTGTGCTGCAGGACGGTTGTGTGGAAGTCATCGTTCTACATCAGAGTTTGTATATGCTCATTGCACACTTAAGGAGTGTATGTAAGGTTGAGTGGCAGGCAAGAAGCATGAATGTGCTTCTGTCATCTGAGAAATACTTATTTCTGGTCAACTGTCAAATGAAAGCAGAATCAAATGAGTATGAGGTAAATGGTGTCTTGCAAAGACTGAATGTACTACAAAGAATATGAAGTATATGGCATCTTTTGGATTTGAAAGTGTATTCTCTGATTTGGATGTTGACTGTCCTCCATTTATACTTAAGGTTTAATAGTCAGAATGACATTGGGAGATAGTAGAACCTCTGATGGTAGGGTTTAGTAGCAGGTCATTAGGATATTGGTCTGCTTTCAAAGGGGATTGTGTGTCTCCAGCCCATCCTCTGTAGTCGTTCCTTGGTTTATGATGCAAGACATTTTTTGCTGGACTCTATTCTTCCATGATATTTTGCCACAATGTAGTCTGGACATATGATACATGATTATTTATGGATAGAAAACTCCAATGCTGAGAGTCTAAGTAACCCTTCTCTTCTACAGGTGGGTTTTCTCAGATGTTTTATAATGGCGAGATGACTGATAGTATAGAAGTGTGAACAGATATACAATCTCAAAAGGTTTGCTTATTGCACATGTAGGGAGCGTAGGCAAGCTTGAGTGGCAGGCAAGAAACATAAATATGCTTCTCTCTTCTGAGAAATACTTATTGGCCTAATCAGGAAGCTGGCTGCAAAGAAACTTCACATTTGACTTTTACCTTGATGAATTTCCCCCAATAGGATATGACTTTTAGAAGAAGTGACTCAACATATTCTTGGCACCCTCCCCCAACCAATTATTGAGTTGCTCAATAACAGGCTCCTGGAAAATATCAGTGTCGAGACCAGAAAGAAATGCAAGGCATTATTAATGAAGAGATGATCCTATCGATCCAGACTTAAAAGAAAATATGTGTGATCAACACCCCGGTCTATATTTTAAGAAGGTTTAAATCAGTTAAGGCCTGTTGTTTAGGGAGGTGAGCCCTGATTCATGTTGGGAATGTGTCTTAGTTAAGGTTTTATTGCTATGAAGAGACATTATGACCACAGAAACTATTATAAAGGAAAACATTTAGTTGGGTCTAACTTAGATTTTTCAGAAGGTTAGTTATGGTGGGGAGCATGGCAGCAAGCAGGCAGCACGAAAAGCAAGCTCTTTCTTTGGAGAAAGAGCTAAGAGTTCAATATTTTCATCTGAAGGCATCAGAAAGAGACTGTGTCATTCTGGGAGTGGCATGGGTATGTAAGAGACCTCAAAGCCTATCTCCACAAATATAAAGTTCCTCAAACAAGGCCACACCTCCTAATAGTACCATTCCCTCTGGGCTAAGCATCCAAACACATGAGTCTATGAAGACCTCACCTCTTCAAACCAGCACAGGGGGTGTGCAAGAGAAGTTGGTTTTAGAGGTCATATAAAGGTCTACTGATGTCATCTGTAGTAAGCTGATAAGGACTTCAGATTGTGAGATTCTTATGTATGGCGGGGACATAGACAAAATATTTTAAATAAAAAAACATTTGAAGTAACACTTTCTAGCATCTGTATGAAGAAGGTTAGAGATTAGTCACATACTTCATAAGTCCTTCATCTCTTATTTTAATATTCGTCAAGGTATATCAAACATTTAACTTCAGTCTCTGTAGTTGCTTCCCCAAAAGCAAATTACTTAGTCCGAGAAAATGATTAGCCACTAATACAAGATTTCAGACACTTGTGAATATGTCATTAACACTTCCTTCTCAGTTCTGTGTCCAGTAAAGACTACCTAGGTAGGATGTGTAAGCATAAGTATGGTCTCAATTAGTTGTCTGTCCAGTACAGTTTGATAATGTACTGTCTTGGAGACACATAAAGATAGAGAAAGCTAGATCCTAAGATTCAAGTATACCAAGTTTCACATCTAGTGTTAAGTCAGAGTGGGAGACATGTACACAAAGCTCAGTGGTCACCATGGTGATTGTAAGTGAATGAGAAATGGAAGGCTACTAGGATGAAAATTAATTCCAGAATATTGCATCCAATTCATTTCTCCAAACAAAGTCTAGTACCCTCATTTTAAAAGCCACGTGGAGTTACAAATGAAAAAAAAATCTGTTAGCTTGTATTTAATGTGAATTGGAGTGAATAAAATAATAAAATATTTAAGAGAAAAATATGAGCTATTTCTATTTGAAGAGAGTATGTAAATTTGTGTTTTTTGCCAACTACATCTCCTGATATTTGTTTATGATTCTGTTTCCTTATCTTTACATACACTCACCCATTCTCTTATTTAGCTAGCAGTCAAGTACCCTGCTATGCATCAACCAAATATCATGCTATGTATCAGGGATCCAAAGATTATTCAGAGCTTCTTTGACCTCCAGAAACCATTGAATAGCAAAGGAATGTTCATGAAAAAATAAAATTCAAAATTGTGATGGGTGTGGCATAGACCATGCTGCAAAGACGTCACTGCCTCTGCCTCTGGGCTCCCAGATGGTGCTTGCCCCAGGAGCTTCTATTCAGCTAAAGTCTGAAGAAGTGGAAGTGTGTCAACTGAAGTGGAAAGGTAATCCTACATTAGGGGACTTCATATATAGCTTTCAAATATTGGTGTGTAATCCTTGAAAGCTACTACTGGGTATTTTTCTACGTATATCCAGTGAAATGTACTGTTGTGCGGCTTGGAAACCCTGAGTAATAAATCCGGTGACTTAAAGTGCTTGACCTATGACAGGGCCATCATTGCTGGAATTACTGTACCAAAAGATGTGGTCATATTTACCATCTGGCGAAATGTGCTGTCTCGCCCAGGTTGAGGTTCCTAGTGACTAAAGGCTTAAGTAGCCCACAATGACTCAGTTGCCCAAAATCCCTGAAGTAGAAGGAAAGCTGTCTGCAAAATTTCATAGTTTCTCTGACTGAAGTCTGAAGGATAAGAGGGAGCTGTTGTATAGGTCTTACTTCTGGGTAACATGAAGACCTTCTGTTCTCTGACTATCCCTGTGGAGCCTTTCAATGCTCACACCGTGATGATAAACAGCCAATCAAACAGGAGTCATGAAGATATTGTCCCCAAAGTATATATTATCTCGTTAAGACTTCAGTTTCAACTTCTGTATTGTAAGCTCTAGGTTAAATGAAAATATAAACAGTTTAACAATTGAAATTACAGTACATAAGTTGTTAAAAATAGCCATTTATTGTCCCTTAGCTTTAACTGAGCATATGATAATTAGCACAGCTTTTTCAGATACATATCTGAAACATCAGAGTTCAGTTTCTATTTGCTTCTATAAAAATCAGTGAAGTGTTACTGATTGGAAGGCTATCCCACAGCAAAGGGCTTTGGAATTCATACTTATAACTAACATATTAACTAACTAATGATTAGATAGATAGATAGATAGATAGATAGATAGATAGATAGATAAAATTGGAGAGAGAGACAGACACACACACACACACACACACACACACACACACACAGAGAGAGAGAGAGAGAGAGAGAGAGAGAGAGAGAGAGAGATGGGGGAAAGATAGGGAAAGAGAAAGGAAGATATATTCAGAAGTAAAATATATCATTAGTTCTGGATATTTCCAAAGGGAAATTTAGGGCCATAGAAAAAGTGGGGAGATAAAAAATTTTTAAATATATGAATAGAAGTTATAAGATAATCACAAATTTATTTTAAAACTACCTTGTCTCTTCTCTGGGGGGGGGGGATTCTGAGAGAAATCAGCTGGAGCAAAAAAGGGGAATGCAGCAATGTATGGGAAACTGTTAAACCTGCTAGGGTTCCTTGCAGTGTGTGGACCTGTAAAAGGCTGTGGTGGAGTCTGCTATAAAAGCACCTTGAAAGGGTAACACAGAGAAGAAATAGCCAAAAGGAAAGCATATTTCAAATTGTCCAAGAAGAAAATAAAATAAAAGTATTGCAGATAATCCCTGCCTCGGGATCTTGCCTAGGGGGTGAATTATCCAAGTGGGCACTGAGCCTGGTGTTTCTCATTTCTCTTTTCACACCATCAAATATGAAGTAATCTCCTTAGCTGGACTTACAGCCCTGATCACGTCACCTGATGACCAGACCAGCTCCTTTGAGATAAAGCTGTCTGTTTTGTTTCCTTTCTTTGGAAATGAAAACATTAAAAGACTAACCCCTCCTTATTCAATCATTGGGTTCAAGAACAGAATACCACATATCGACTTAGTCCCTTTCCCAGTAAACAAAACCATGTAGTAAACCCAGAAAATACACCAAAAGGAAAGCAAAATAAAATAAAAACTATTACTTTGCTTTTCTTGTGAGTAGAATTAAGGATTTTTGTTTATCTGCCTTCTGAGATCCAATTCCTTTACTGAAAAGGATCAATATTATTGTCCTATGTCAAGACTTGTGCTCCCAGACAGTGTGACAATTGTGTGCACATCAATTCTCTTTTGTTGATTTCAGTCTCCTTGGGTTCCCTTCATCCAGTGAAGATGGGCTATGACAGAGAAGTCAATTTTATTACTTTTAGATTGTTTTGTGCATACATGAGTGCCTATATGTATGAATGTGAAACACACATCTGCTGTTGCCCACAGAGGTCAGAAGAGATTGTTAACCCCTGGAATTAGAGTCACAGGCTGCCCTGTGAACCTTGTGATGTGTATGCTGGGAATCTAGGTCCTCTCAAAAGCAGCAAATGCTCTTACCTGCAGAGTGATAGTTTCATTTATAGTATATAGTAATGATAATATCATTAAACGTAGCATCTCAAATTGAGGTTATTAATGCCCAATAGAGTTGTTACCACATGTGCAAAAGTATCATATATAAACTGGTATTTGTGGTTGATATATCCGTGCCTCACAGAATCTGTGTTAATGAGATGCTTCTGCAAAACTCATCACCAGTTAGACTGTGCCACAGTCTAAGGATATGCTCTTCAGAGGCGAGGACTCTGAGTTGGCTGCACCTCATCTTATTAGTAACATGGTCTGTTCTCTTTCTTGGGACCCATTTTGAATTGATACTTATAACTACTGTCCAAACCTTTGTTTCTTGTCATTAACAACACAGAGATACAAAGTGAACTTCCACTGAAAGTAGAAGCAAAAGGTAATTGTGAATTTCAGGATCAGTTCAACCTTAGATACAAGATTTTCAGCCTTTGAAGGAATGCTTTTTACACATTCTTCTACAGCCCCACACTAAGCATAACATTGATAATCCAGGAAACAAGAGAAAGTACTCAGAGGTTTTTTTAAAGTGATCAATAAATCTGTCTATCTGTCTCTTATTAAAAGAGAAGCAACTGTTAAAAGAAAATATCTACATGCTAATCTTGTTCTAGAGTCACTAAATTCAAGACAACTGCTTCCACAGAGGAAACTAGAGGAGTCCGGCTCCCCCTCTGTTGCCATTTAGGGCTATGGCTTACACTAACTGTGCAGCACCCTGATGAGTAATCTATTATATCCTGGCCATGGGCAGAGTCAGAGTACCAGTTGAGTTTTGTCTGGTGATGGAGCTGATACTTAAGGAGCACCGGTTCCTTGTATGTGCCTCATCATCTTTGCTCTGTTAAGGTAATTTACTATTTTACACAAAATTCTAGAAAACTTATCTAGATTTTGAAAAAAATATAAATAAGTCCAGGACTTCTTGTCATTGGGTTATATATTTTTCAGACAGTAAGTGTTTACTCATATTGGCTAAGTGTATTTTTTTTTTTGTATTAGGACATCTGCAGTGACCTACTTTTTCCCCTATGAGTTTCTGAGTCTTCAGTCATAAGCATAGAATATTGCTGTTTGTCTATTAATCCTGTATCCAGACATTTTACTGAATTATCTTTGTAGGTCCCAATCCCTTTTGGAAGCCCAATGTTTCAAATAAATTTTGATTCCTGTCTACCTTATCCCACACCAGTTCTTGTTAGATCTACCTCAACATAAATGATGTATAACAGTTACCTCCATTTGCTGTGTGCAGCTTTATGCTACCCAGCCTAAGCTCTGGGAATGGGCCCTGCTACCAGCTCCCACCAGCTTCCTTGAATCCACGGATAAAAGACACAACCACAGATGTTCCTTTTCAACTTGCCTTCAACACAATTGTTGGGCCCTATTTTCTGCTGCCTAGAAATATCATCCTTAATAATATTTTTATTTCTTCACCTCCCACCTGTCCTAAACTTTAGTTGCTAAGATATATCTAGTCCCTGCTAAATATCCCTGACCACCAGCCTGTAGGAGTGGCCACAGGCACGTACTCTTTTTGAGGACCTCACATGGCTGCTTCGTTCTCTCTCTCTCTCTCTCTCTCTCTCTCTCTCTCTCTCTCTCTCTCCCCCCCCCCCCCTTACATCTGACTCTTTTCCTACAGGTACCTGGAAATCCTGACTATTCCTTCTGCCTAACAATTGGCTCATGGCTTCTTAACTGACAGATCAAGAACCAGTTTGGGAACAGGACCTTAGCATCAGAACCACCCCTATACTCATAGTATAACTCCCTTTTGTTGCTCCAGGTCTGAGCTCTTTGGCCTCTGTACTAATTGGTGAATTCGGTTCTCAAAATGTATTAGCTGGGAGTAGGTAAGGTTCTGCTTATAAATTGCTTGATTTCAATTGTAAGGATCAGCTCAGTGCCCAGACCTGAAGTGGAAACAACAGGTGTGACTTATCCTTTTAATAGCCAGGAAGGAAATGGCAGGGGTATCCACAGGCTTGCAGGACAGGCAGTCTAGCAGAAACAGTAACCACTGGCTTCAGCAGGGGATCTTGACTCAAAAACTAAAATGGCATCATATCAACTTCTAAGCTGCACAGTGAAGTTCCAGGACAGTGAGAAACCTGTTTCAAAGGAAATGTGCAGGACTCCTGAGGAGGACACCCAGAATTAACTCCTGGTCTCACACATGTGCACACACACACACACACACACACACACATGCATACACCCACACTCAAGTCTATCAGCAATCAAAGATATTTGTTGTCTCTGTTCTTATTACATTTTCTTTCTTCTATTTCACATTTATCTAACTTTTCACGCAAATTTGGAAGTCTTCTGCTTCCAATTTATAGTAGCCAATTAACTAAGCCATTTTGGTGATTAGTTTACTACTATGATCATACTGGTGTAATTCCTTTTAATATTTTATGGAGCATCATTTTTTATTCCTCTTTATTCATGGACAAAGCTCATACTGGGCGAATTACAGTAATCATATAATCTACTAATGGCTAATAGGTAGCAATTACCTATCTGAGTGAAATGAGTCATATTTCTGAAGGCTAAATATTGCCACTTCAGAGAATTCAATACAAGGATTAGGGAAAATTATCATATTAATTGGGATGCTTATCATTCAATGTTTTGTAATTATTTATGAAAAATTGGTATTATGCATTTGTTTATAGCTTAATAAACTCCCACATTTTATTTCATTTTTATACTGATAAATATTGACCAACTTTTCAATTTAAGCATTATTATTTACTTTAACTTTGCTATTACCAAGTTGATAATTCATGTTTTATCTATTATTTTATACAATTTTCCAAATATATTTAGAGAAAATGTAATAAATTATAAACATTTTTACTGTAATTATATTTTCTGCATGGTTCTTTTCTGTGTCTATTGTTCTTTCTGTCTCCTTTTTCCTTTCTTTTCTTTCTTTCTTTCCTTCTTTCTTTCTTTCTCTCTCTCTTTCTTTCTTTCTAACTTTTTTCTTTCATTATTCTTTCTGTCAATTTCTTAAAATTATGAATACTTATTTTGTTTGCTTATACCTCTTAAAAAATTTTTACTTCTAGTAATTATTGCTTTTTCCCCTTGTCTTGTCCTTGTTCTTTTTTTTTGTAAGTTGAATTAGTGGCCTATACAGTTGCATTATTTTTATTTAGTGATAAGAATTACTTTGAAATCTTTACCTCACACCTTAACAACTTGAGCCACCTCTCATAGGGCGAGCTCTCCCGTTTCCATGAGAATCTCCCAATCATTTGTTGTTTGTTGTGGGACGTATAATTGTATGCTTGGCACCCATAATGTTTTGAAATTCTCAAAGAGTTGCTGATAATAAATAGTACCAATAAATAATCTAGACTTATCAAGCTCTATGTTCAGTTTCATTTGTTACAGTCTGTGTTTTCCAGTGCTTAAAACATGATTTCATAGTCAGTTTTTGACCAGAGACCTATATTTTTTCTGTAGTTACACAAGAAAATAAAATAAATTTAATTATAGAGATATATCTTAAGTATAGTGACTATAGTAGGTCTTAGCCTCTAAGTCCTTGGAGTCTGAGGTTTGGCTTTCAAAATTAAAGCTATAACTTTATAATTATTTATTTTGTAAACTTAGCCAAATTACTTAGCTTCTCTATATTTAGTAACCCATAACTGGGTATAATTAGAAATTTCCACTTTCATTTTCTAAGAGGGTCCATTGAGAAAATATTCAGAAGCACCTAAAAACTTGCCTAACATATTGTAGTCACCTAATAAATATGATAGTTATTTCAAAGTATTTTCAGTATTAATTGGTGTCTAGAAGGACAACAGGTATTTGAATAGCAATCTTAAGATTCTGTTTGTGTGTGGATAGCAAAGGCATAAGCCGATAAGTTCTGTACAGTAATTGTCATCTTATTATTTTTATTACCTATCCCAACCTGCTCCTGAACCAGTTGACACTTGCAGAGCCAGGCTTTCTGTAATCCACATGCACTTGGCATCTTTTCTCACCACTGTCAGATTGATGGGGCCTTTTAATTGACAGGGTTTTATTCAGTAGGAACTAGAGACGGCCTGTTCTGCAGGGTTGGTTTATTTTTGTTGAAAGAAGCTGGGTGTCTGACAATTGTGTTTACCAGTGAATTTATTTCTCTGGTATACTTCTTACATTCTTACGAGTAAGAAAACAGCTCCCATATCCTCACACTTCCTACATTCCCACAGGAGAACAAAAATTTTACCTACAACATTAGCCTTGTTTATTAAACATAAAAGAACATAAATCCTCCCTGGGTCCCAGGAGTATGGTAGAGGGGGGGAGTGACCGTCACCAGCCTCTTTGCACTGTGTGTGCTGCATCATGTTGCTCTGAGAACATGATGTTTGATTGGCTCATGCTTAGCAAATCCTTTAAATAGTGGTGTGGGCAATTGTTCACCTTGAAAATTAATACCTGGGAGTATATTGTAAGGATTACTGTGTCTCCAGTATGGTCACCTGAGCTTGCACACATGGTATGCTTTAATCAGTTCCCACTCCCTTCTACCATGACCTGGAATTACGGTTTTCTCATTAGTTTCTCTCTTCCTTTCCTTCATGAGGCTTTAAACGTGGTTAGTAAACATTAATAAATTGGCTCCTTTTATGAATCCCTTATTCTGCTGATGGCATCAGGGAAAACAAAGTGAGAAACATAACATGTGAATCATTAGAGAAAGTAAATGGGTTAAAGTGCATTATCCTTTTCCAAAACCACTGAATGTACTCTGTAGATTGGAAGCAAACATTGAAGCTCATGTCAATGGTATTTTTCTTTTTTTGTCTTTTGTCCTCTGTAGTATGATAAGATTTGAATAGTGAGATAGGCACATACATTTCAGGTATGCCCCCCCCCCCCACTGCCTGTTCTATTTTATTCGATTTTGATCTTTATTTCATTTTTTAAAAATTTTTGTGGTGCTGAGAGATTGAACTCAGGACCTAGTACAAGATAGTCAAGTGCTTTGCTACTGAGCAACATCTTCATCCATAATCTGCTTACCTTGACCTTCAGTGCAAGTTTTTAAACAAAAGTGTGTTGATAATGGCCTTTTTGTAAAAAGAGGAAAGTGTAAGCCGTAATAAGTAATTGTTCTATTGATATACTTAAGCTTCCTATATGCCTCACCAATTATTAGATAGAGCTGTGAAAGTTACAATAATTGGATAAATTTCCTAATTATATTATTGTATAATAATAGCTGTGGGGCTCAAAAACTTGAAGTGCCTAATTTACTATGAAAGTAGTTTAAAATTTCTGATTCCTAATTAGAGTATACATTTTAGATATTTCTTTCTTTCCCACAAAGTGGAAAACTCCATAGCTCCTTCAAAAAAAACCAAAAAAAAAAAAAAAAACCAAAAAAAAAAAAAAACAAAATAAACAAAAAACCAAAAAACTGGTGAACAGAACTACTGATGTGTCTAAACAGGGCACGGTGAACGACCAATATCTGGCCATAAATCCAGAATGTGTTTTAAATCTGACACCAAATTCATTAGAAAACCTTCATGAAACCAGAATGGACTGGACACCCTTCTCTAATCTGCATAGCAGTGAGTTCTGCATCAATATCTAAATTAGACAGGGCTGAAATTCATACTTTGTTGTTTGATATTACTGTGCTGGGTATCAGCCTAACACTTGCTGCACCCATGCTAGACAAGTATGCAGCCCTAGACATAGTTCAGCATAAGGCCTTAACATTTATGGCCACAGTGTTTTCTTGTGCTTTAGGAAAACCCTTCAAAGTGTTGTAAAGGAAACTGACAATCAAGTAAGCCTATATGTTGTTTATTTTTGAACATACATGAAGATTAGCTATAATGAAAGTAGCTACAGGAATTGTTATACTTTTTTCCTTATAATGTATTCTATCTAACAGTTGAATAGTCATCTTGAAAATGGTCCCAAGAACCTATTGAACACACTGCATGCTTCCCAGTTTACTTGTTGAAAATGGCTTGTGGTTGTCAAATGCAGGAAGTGCACTTACCTGATCTTGAACTGCTTTGAGGCTTTGTGCTGCGGGCTGCTTCCACTTCTGTCAGTTTCTGGTGAGAACTCTTTCTTCCCACTCGCCTCAGTTGTTGTGCTACTGCTTCAAGATTGCACCCAGATTTTCTCTTTCTTGTAGGTTGCTGTGTAAAGACCCCTTGCTTCATGCTCACACCTGAAATATTTCTTCAGATTTCTCAGATAGGTGATGACGGTGTGTCTGCTACTCTCTCATTGACTAGAATGTATATATGACAGGGATTACAAACCCAGATGCACAACTGTGTCAGTTAGTACAAGTAAATGAGAACTGCATATGTAGAATGTATGGAGAGCAGATCCAGGGTTCTAAGACTGTTAAAACAGCACAACTCTATGGCTATTTCCATCCATCTCTAACTTCAGTCTCTGTGAAGTTCAAGTGCACATTTGCCTATTCACTCCACATGTGCCTATCAAGCCTTTACTGTGTGCTTGGCCTACAGGTGTGAGGGGAAAGACAATGAAGTGAACAAGAACACTTCATGATCTGGAACTGACACCGGCCTGAAGCCTGTGTGAATCACATCAGAGTAACAATGACCAGATCTTAAAATTTTAAAGGAAACTAGGACTCATATGTATGAAAGCATCTAATGTATTGAATTAAATATTTTAAGGACGAATAGTTCCTATTAAAGCTGTGCCCACCTCTGTTTATGATCTTGTATGACAAGTAAAATTTTGACAGCCAACTCTGAAATACCAAAATCAGTATTGGCCTACACTGATTTTTTTTCCAGGTTGGTCTATGTTATTTTCTTTGTTTGCCATCCTCTATTCACAGTTGACCATGCCTGGCCCCTTCCCTCTTGTATTACCTATCTATTGTGCTTCTTGCTAGTCGGCATCTCCATTTCCCTCCCTTCTCAGTCCAGGTCAGGCAATCAACACACATTCACAGTCCAGATATTAAGTCCTTTGTAAAGGGATCCTAATCTAGCCATGTAAAATTGACCTTGCTCTTCCGGCCCTCCATGGTGCACTTTCGTTAGAGATTTTACCATCTGATTTATGAATCCTGAGCCCAAGGAACTGATCGTTCCTCCTTCTATCACACTTACACATCTCTGTAAGCAGTGGTAGAAAACCAGTTGGACAGGTTTACTTCCCCAAACAGAACAGAATTCCCCAAGTAGGAACTTTGTTTTTTGTACAGTTTTGTTACAGAAATGGTTAAAAAAAAAACCCAACTCTTTAAACAGTGATTTATACAATTTTACTTAGGTCTACTCTACTTAACTGTGTCTACTCTTTTCACGTCAATATGGACCCCAACTTCCATCCTTCTAAACTCCTGTAATGAGTCATGGCTGCCTTGAGCCTATATAACAATTGTCTTTTGTTATTGAACGTTCTCTTTTTGATGCTTTTAAATTCTTCAGGCTATATTAAAAGTATAAGCTTATGGAGGTGGGCAATGATGCTGCATAGATCAGGAGCAAGCTTCATTGAGTGGCAGCTCTGGGCCAGGAATTGTTCCACACTGAGTGTATCTTGCCATTTTAAAGGATCTTAGTTTCTTAATTTTTGTGAGAAAAATGAAGCTGACAAATATTGTTACATTCCTTAGGGGAAGATTCAAAACTATCCTCAGTCTATGTATTGTTTTTTATTAACAATTTTGTCTTTAAATCGAATACTATATAAAATGTTGGTTTTGATTTTTGTCTAGTGTATTTATATTCCATTATATTTTAAAATCTATCAATAACGGTTTGAACATGTCAGACTTCTCTCTCACTAAAAGTTTTGTAATTTTCTTTTTATTATTTTGAAATTCAATCCAGAGAAACTATCATTTATTTATAAGTGCAGTTGTTAAAGAAAATAGTTGTGCGTTAGGTAAAGCTGGGGATGTTTTCTTCAGTAGTGGAGCAGTTACTCAGCATGTGTTAGACACAATGTCCACCCTAGGAAGCAAGAACGAGCTGGAATAATAGCAAAGTGATTTATGAGAAAATACATAAGCTAATATCCAAATGCATGTTGTCAGCTATTCCCAACATCGAAAAGATAGCTGGTAGAAGGCTTCTACTTGATAAGTATTAGCAGTGGTCTCAGTATTCTTTTGGTACTATGCTTTTCTAAATTAATAACTATTTGTGAATTCTCCAAAACACATCTTTTTTTTAAACTAGGAAATCTAGATAATGATGGTAGGAACTAAGATAGGAATTTGAATAATTCATGAATTAAAAGTCATATAATTTTGTTGTATGCAAAATATTTGTGTTAAATGTCTGACCAATCTCAATTTTGGTACTAGCAAATCTGAAGGCTTTAAAAGAGAAATCTAATATTTTTCTAACAGGGTCTTTATTTCTAATTCTCTTTAACTTTTGCATCTCAAGGTCTCTCCTTTCAAGCATAATTGGGGACAACTCATGGTGTGCTCCATAGATGCATTGCACACATAAAGTTTCCGTTGCCTAGATAAGCAATGACGCCAGTCTCTGCCCCTTTGCCTCCTCACAGGTATGATTTTGTAGAAGTTGAGGAGCCCAGTGATGGAAGTGTTTTAGGACGCTGGTGTGGTTCTGGGACTGTGCCAGGAAAGCAGACTTCTAAAGGAAATCATATCAGGATAAGATTTGTATCTGATGAGTATTTTCCATCTGAACCCGGATTCTGCATCCACTACAGTATTATCATGCCAGTAAGTACAACTTTGAGATTCTCCTTATTTCACTGAGTCAGCTTTTTTTTTTTTTTTTTAAATTGATTTCCACTTTTATAGATGAGAATCAGAACACCAAACATCAGATCCTGTTCTCTAATTTGGATTATTTTTACCACAAAAGCTGCATTATAAATGTCACCGCCAGTTTAAGCCTTCTCTGTAGATTATTAGAAATACCAAGTGCCTTATCAATGTAGTAAAATTATATATATATATATTTAGTCATTTAAAGAATGTAGCAGACTGGGAGGTGCTCAGGATAAAGTGCTTACCTTAAACAAATGAGGATCTGGTTTTGATCCCCAGAAGACAATTGAAAAACCCAAGTGTGGCAACCTGTACTTCAACTCTGGGAAAGGAGAGAAAGGCATATTCCTGGGTCTCTCTGGCCAGCCAGTGTAGCCTAGGTGGTGGGCTCCTGTCTCACAAACTCAAGTAGACAAATACTGAGGCATACACACAGTACATGTCTTCCCTCTAGCTTCTCATACACACATGTTCTCACGACTGATGTTCAAGCAAACATCCTGAGATGTTACAGACTTGTACTGTGAATCTTCAGTAACCTTCTTTACAGATATTCACAGGCTATTCCATTCTTAATCTAGTTTCCATCTTAGGTTTCACAGTATTTTCTTTGTTACATTTCAAATTTTTTCTTAATTAATAATATTTTTAAACGTTAAATTTGAGACAATTTAACAGATCAACACAACCCACGATCAGAGTCTATAAAATCTTCATCTGCTCACATACTTCCATTTTGCACTGCCCCATTCAGGTCAGTTTTAGTAGCCATAGTAGGGCATCCTGGTTGAGAGATGCTATAGGGAATGAAGACAGAAGTCAAGGGTTGCATGCATAGCTCATCAGACTCAATGCCATTGAGTTTCATAATCTGAAGAGTGGTACAACTCTCAGCAGGATGAGATGGCCCTGAAGCACAACACTCATCTGATGACCCTTATACATATTTACAGACACACAACACAAGTATCAGTGGGTCCTGATGGATAAGATATGGTAACTGGAGTGTATGACCAACTAAGGTTTTAAGTATTTGTTGGGGAGACATAATGTGGTTTATAATGATTCTAATCATCTAGAGGGGAATAGCAGGCTGTCGAATGAAAGAAGCAAAGGCATGTGAATGTAGGGATGTAGGGTCAGTCCTACATATTCTAAGAAGTGCAATTTGATGATGTAAGGCAACTGCTTTTGTTCCAACTTCACAAACTTCAGCTTGTTTGTGTTTACATTTACTTTGGTAGCCGACCTAGTACTTCTTGCTCTACAATTTTGGTCTCTTGTAGACCTCACTCCTTACTATAAATACATCCGTTCCACTCTCACTAACTGTCTGCAGAATAGCGAGAATTTAATGAGTGAAAGTCTGAAAGGTGATGATGCTTTTAAGCCTGGCAGAATGTTTTGAGTTATCACTTTATGTTGCTAAACGTCATCCTCCCTCCAGCCACCCACACTTGCATTAGCACTGACCATGCAACAATTCATTAGTGTTAGTTGTCAACCAGATAAAAGAAAGCCCAAAGGAAGAAAGTATGCTTTTTGGAGAGGGGACTTAAAGGAGCTTGTGGCATTTGCTCAAGGCAATTGCCCCTGCATAACCCCCAACCCCCATCCATTTATTTCTTTGTGTAGTAGATGAACTCTCTTATTGGATTCCACACTTCCCTACACTCAATGATTGGACTGACAGCCAACTCACAGCTATGAAGTCAGACCTGTAGTGATGCGCCCCACAATGGCTTCCTAGTTTTGGAAAGATATGAAAATTATGAACCGCAGGCCTCCTGGACGACGGTGTGCTGCAGAGGCTTTGCTCAACTATAGTTGCTCATTAAGGTTTTCTACAAGTACAGCCATTTTCCCTCAGGCTCATCTAGGATGGGATGGCATATCCTAATGTCTCTGCAGCTCTGTGTTACCTTTGTTGCAGCTGAAATAGATGGAAGACACCTTAGAGTACCATAATAACAGGGATGTTTTCAAGTGTTCTTCAGATGATCCTGTGTACCCGAGGCACTAGGGGAACAATTGGGTTGTGATATAATTGGTTGTACAGGTTCCCTCATTCTGGTAAGGAGAAGCCAGAGGGGAGGAAGTTAATGAAGTATGCACTACAGTCAGTGAACTTGGTACACACATTCTATTCTAAAACTATTATAAAACTTCATCCATATAATCAGCCTTATCTGTTTTTGATAATTTATGCAGTAAATATTTTACATCTACCTGACACAGAAAGCTTAGGTCAGGGCTGGTTTTTAAAACTCAAGTTAAATACATATATCATATATGTATATATTAATATATATAATATACATATGGTAATATACTTATTAATGGATTACATTAACATATACATATATATGTGTTTTAAACTGAGTTTTTAATTTTATTTTATTTTTGGGGGAGGGAGGAAGTTTGAGACAGGATTTCCCTGTATTTTATTTTATTTTATTTTATTTTATTTTTGGGGGAGGGAGAAAGTTTGAGACAGGATTGCCTTACCTGTCCTGGAACTCACTCTGTAGACCAGGTTGGCCTCGAACTCAGAAATCCGCCTGCCTCTTCCTCCCAAGTGCTGGGATTAAAGGCGTGTGCCACCACTGCCCTGCAGAGTTATGTCTTATAAGGAACTCACTCAGTAGTTTTATTTGTAAGATAGAAAGAACATCAAATTCTTGTCTGCCATAAAACTCTCTCTGAGATTCTCATTACCATGTCATAGCAGAAAAATTTCTCAAAATTATAAATTACAAGTTCCCAAATAACTTGTACTAAGTAAAATTAAATTTGTTTCTCCATTTTGCTATGTTAAGTTGGTGTCACCTGCTAGGCTTAGTTCTAAAACAACCACTGGGAAATTTTAATGTATTACCACAATGAGTTATAGCTTAGAAAGTGTATTACATATGTTTAAATTTTAACACTTTAATACTATTTCAGATAATTATTCACAAAATATCATTCCCTTGTTACACCTCATTGACAAGTAATGAAAAATAAATCTATATAAATTTGTTAATAAATGATATATTGTTTTATGATGGTTCACAAGAAGTTAGTAATGTCTTTGACTCTTTTCTCCTTTTTGGTGAGAGGACAGAGAAAGAAACAAAGAGGAGAATGCTTGCACACATACCGTGGTAGATTTGCAGTGAGAGATTGTTTAAGAAAAATGAAAACAGTAAGACCTTGTTTCCCTCTAAGGCCACACACAGTGAGAGCCCAGAACATACCTCACATCTCTTAGAAAGAAAAGTACTTGTTAACATTATAGTAATTTGTATTAGGTTATATATGCCCTACGCTGCGGTGTTGCATAAACACCATTATTTAAACAGACAAAGGATAAACAGAAAAATGTTTCATCCAGTATCAAATATCTGATTCACATTTTCTTGTCATTTTTGTTAGGAAACCATTTTAATAAACATACCTGAGGTTTTAAGTAAAAGTGTAGAAAATCAGGTCTGCCCCTCTTCAGGAGTCTTCCTTCCTTCCTTCCTTCCTTCCTTCCTTCCTTCCTTCCTTCCTTCCTTCCTTCCTTCCTTCCTTCCTCTCTCTGTCACTCTCTCTGTCTCTCTGTCTCTCTGTCTCTCTCTCTCTCTCTCTCTCAATATATATAAAAGAGTTTTCCTTGAGTATAGTGCTGTTCTTAATGCTTATGAAATGTGAGGCCTTTAATTTTTTTCCTTCCAGTTGGCTGAAGTATTTTGAATAATTATTGTACTAATATTATGCATTTTTAAATAACTTTTTTGAAAACGCAGTTTTAAGTGTTTTGAAGCTACTAACTATTAATAAGATAATACTTCTAGCAACGTATTTACTCCTTTTCCATTTGATGGGTGTTGGTCTAAAGGAATAGAACTTGTTCCTGTAGTTACCATAACAGTGGCTCCCACATGTTGTCACCATTTTATTTATTGTTGGGCATCTGAATGTCAGTCAGGGAGAGAATGACTGGGGCACATCACTCACATCCACTCCAGGCCCTCTTCCTCTAAGTTTCTATCAAATTTTTTTCCACTTTATAAAATGATTTACCTCTATCCAAGTGTGTATATTCAGTGATACCCGCTTGGATACAGAAGTTTTTGTTTTTTTTTTTTTTTTGTTGGTTGAATTATATAAAATGGAAACAAACTAATGCCACCGCCACCAATTGAATAAAACAAAAATTCTGTAGTGCTGCATGGAAAGAGTGCCATCTGGCTTCTGGGCTGCATCTGAACCCAGGGATGCTTTCCTTCATCCTAACTTGTAAATGGCTTATGTGGAGTTAAGTCTGTGCACAGCCATCATGGAGGTTTCCTCTGTCAGGAGGGGTTAGAAGGACACTTGGTGCCTCAGGTACTGTTGAAGAATGCATGACTGATTGCCAGACAGTTATTAATTATATGGGCAAAGAACAAAGCACTTTAGTGGATATTGGGGAGAGGGCGCTGTCCCTTCGTCATATTTCATGTCAATGTTCTGAAGAAAGAAGTCTGTCCAACCGAGGAAAGAATTCATTGATTTTATCAGGTGAAGAAAAATTCCAGTTGACTCTCAAGGAAGCCTTTAAAATTTATTTATTTATTGATTGATTGATTGACTGATTGATTGCTTAGGACAAAGCAACATGCTCTTTGGAATGAACCTATACATAGATGCTGTGAGGAAGTCCTCAGTGGAAGAATATGACCAATATTCTCTAAATTTTTAAATCTTAACAATTGCCTCACATTTCAACATTATCCTACCAAATTATCTTAAGCAGTGACTATTTACATAGAACTTGAGTTTCATGTGGACAAAGAATAGAGAAAATGGTAGTGGTCTTACAGTTTTTGGTAGGACTGGAAACTTAGAGACCACTACAAGAAATGGTTGTCTATAGTCATCAGAAGCACTTGTCAAATGACTAGATTCTTATTAAAGTGCATTATGGTTTTTTGTGCACTTAAAGGATTCAGAGGGTGACAGTATTTTACTGCATCAATGATATTATACAGTTGCTGCAGAGACTGAACTTGGCCAAGAGCAGTTTACTTCATTTTCTGTCTGACCTCCACCCATAGGTGCAGTGTTCTCCTTCATAAGACATGGTCCAGCCTCTCTTCAGTATCTGCTGGATCTCTGTGTTGCAGCTATTTTCACATCTTCTAGGAAGGAGCTTCATAAGTACTGCTTAGAGAAAGTAGCCAGGACTCCTGCAAGAAATGTGGAAGGCAGATAGACATTTGAGTGGAGTTGTAAGGAAAGATCTTGAACAATTGGAAGCTCGAGTTTCAAAAACTACTATTGTATACTTAAGGCCACAATCATTTCAAAGTTTGGAGTTAGTTCAGGAGTTAGACCTGGAAGATGGCACATCTGTGTGTGTGTGAGTGTGTGTGTGTGTGTGTGTGTACTCATACGCATGCCTACACGTGTCTAAAAACCTAATGCATGAATCCTTCATGCCCTGCATGTAAAGACTAAAGTACAGTCTCTGGACTGTCTCCTCCTTTTCCCTGAGGCAGTCTCTCATCATCCTAGAACTTGTCAGTTAGGCCAGGCTTGCCAGCTAGAGAGCACCGCTAAGTCTCTGTCATACATTTTCAGTAGTTTGATTCCAGGCATGCAATCCTGCTAAGTGGAGTGTGAGTTTTGTGGTTGATGGTCCTGGAGATGGACCCAGGTTTCTACTATTGGAGGGTAAAAACTTTACCCACTCTGCTAGCTCTCCAACCCTCATGGGGATTTTTTTCAAAAAACTTTGTTGATAACATTTGATAAACTATTTTTTAGAAATTTTAAACAAGTATGGTAATATTTCCCCAAATCTCTAGTACCTTGTCTCTATCTTACTTTAGAGAAAAAAGTATAACTGTATATTACATAATCTTTCATGTAAGTGATTTTGGGGGGAAACAATGTGATTCTTAAAGAAAAACTAAATAGTCATATAAATAAAGCCTTCAAGAATGATCCATCATGGATCTTGTATCAATTATGTAACAAACACTCTGAAGACCATATCACTGGTCACCATTGCTGTTTGTCATTTGTCACAGGTTCTCCTTTGTTCTTGGGTGGCACCAGATGCCTTTTCATGAGCAATGTTTGGAGATGCTGATACAAGGAGCTCTACACAGCATTGATCTATTGCCGTAGCCTTGGGAAGGCTTATATGAGGCAGTAGTCACAAAATAGAAATTGGTCAGGGACTTTATTACTATGTTGGAGAAATGCTATAATAGCCTAACAAACAAGGTTATTTTGTGACTTGGCTTGGGGACTGTATGCATATTTAATAGATACTATGCTGTGTGTTCCTTCTTTATTGTTCAGAATTGCAGAAACGGTAGGAAATCCTCCCAAAATTATATGGCTGTGTTTCAGATCATAGCACTGGCCTGTATGCTCCTAATTTCCTAAGCTACATATTGAGGACTATCCATTTGTCAACTGTCAGTATCTGTTAGTCATAGTGTTATGATGGATTATCCTCTGCCTTTGTTCCTGCTCAGCTGGAGCCTTATCTGGTTCTTCACAGATGGTGCACATAGCACAGCTCTAGAACAGATACTCTTTCATTTCACAATGTGATGAGACATTTCAATAAAATAAGACAAAAGAGATATTCTTTCATTTCCTCATAGTTTGTAATTATATTTAACTTTTAATTTAATATTATACATATTTTCATCTTTTGATAATTTATACACAGTTACTGTATTTACATCATTTCTGTCCCAGCCTCACTCCTTCTAAGTCTACACCCCTTCTAAGTCTACTCATATTCACCCTGTTCCCTGTCAAATTAATGATTAATGATTTCCTCTCTCTCTCTCTCTCTCTCTCTCTCTCTCTCTCTCTCACACACACACACACACACAACCTACTAATTTCATATAGTGTCTTTGTATTTACAAGTGTATAGGGATGACCTCTTAGGATTGATAATCTATCAAGTTTCATCCCCCAAAGGCTCCTTCTTCCTCCCTCTGCAGCTTAGCTGTATTCTTTATATTTCTTTTAGCTAACCTGGCTAAGGGTTTGTCAATTTTGTTTATCTTTTATAAGGAAGAAACTACATTTTATTGATTGTTTGCTTTTCTTTATTTCTTAAATTTATGCCCTTTCTTGATAATTTCTCCCCATCCACTATAATTGGTTTTTACTTGGTTTTATTTTTTTCAAACTCTTGAGGTAAATCAATTCATGCTCTTTCTGATGTTTTGATGTAGGCACTTGGAGCTACAAATTCACTCTTCTCACTGCTTTTATTTTATACCAATTATTTCATATTTCATCTCATTCCAAGAAGTGTTTTATTTGCACATTTACTTTTTAAATGCCCTTTCATCATTCATTGTTCATGTTGAATGACTTTGTGCAATTTATTGTTTCCTCTGGTATTTATTTCAAGTTTTAGTCCATTATGTCTTAATACATGGTCTACTTTATTAAAACAGGAAATTTTATATTCTGTCATGTTAGGCTGGAATACTCTGTGGATGTCTATTAAGTCCATTTCCTCAACAAAGGCATTTAGTACTAATGTTTGTATACCTTTTACTCTAAGACAGTACCTATTCCTCAAGGCGAGATTTTTTTTTTTCTGAGAGATAGCAAAAAGGTGCATCTTGTTTTCTGATTCAACCAATAAGCTTGCATCTTTTGATTGAGTGATTGAGACCAATTATATTCAGACTTATTATTGAAAGAGCAATTGCTTAATTGCCACCGTTTTGTTGATGTTGTGTTGTTTTCTTTGGTTTAATTCACATGAGCCCTGTCCTAGCATCATTTATTTTTCCCCATAGTATCTTCCTTTTTTTCTCTAGTCAAAATTTTCCTTCTAGTACTCATTAAAAAATGGTTTGATGATTGTAAATTTCTTTAACCTATTGCTATAACAGAAAAATTTTCATTCTCTTTCAATGATAACAAATAGTTTTGTCAGGGGAAATAGTTTAGTTGGCAGCTTTCAGAAGTTGAATCAATCACATGGCTCCAACTTCTTCTGGCTTTTAAAGTTCCCATCGAAAAACCTGCTATGATACCGATAGGCTTGTTTCACCTGCCTCTGACTGACTGGGCATTTCTTTTCCTAGATTTGGGAAGTTTTCTTCTATGATTTCATTGAAAGTGTGTCCTATGCTTTTTACCTCTAGTTCTTTTTTTCTTCTATATCCACGACTTATAGATTTGGTCTATTCATGATATTCCAGTGTATACGAACATTCTAGCCATTAAGAGTGAGGGATAACAATCATTTTGTGTGATTGATCCCATTCCTTTATTTCATCTTCAAGCCCTAATGCTCTGTCTTCTGAATGTTGTGTCATGTTGCTAAGGGTTCCCACTGAGGAGTTTTAGTTAAGTTTATTGGATGTTTCATTTCTAATTTCATTTTAATTTAAATTTTTATTACTATTTCTATTTATCTTATTCAATTTCCATACCCTGAATTACTTTACTTAGCCGCTTTTTTGTGTTTTCCTAGAGTTATATGTATGTTTCTTTGTAACTATTGAGATGAGAATCTTGCTTAAATGCCTTTCTTTTGAGTTCATAAGAAGAGCATTGATAGGAATGAAGAAAGAAAAGCTAATTCTTAACCAAGTAACAAAAATTAGAAATTATAGGGAGTTTTATATAAAGGTATGTAGGCATCATATGTCTTCAGGAGTTGCATGTTTCCTTTAAGTGTACTGACCATAGAACAGGGGATTTTGCCCTGTGTTAACAGAAGCTCAACTGTAGATGATGGCTTTCCTTACACATGTTCAACCAAAGATTGCTACTTTGTACCTGGACAACTTGAGAAAATTTCCCCCAAACCAACCTCAAAGAGCTTTGTACCTTGGTTAATTGATACCTGCTTTCTAGCTAGCCCCACTACAATACTGATCATACTTTATTCATTAACTGTGGTAGGCAAAACCAGAAGACTCAATGCATGATCTCTGAAGTCTTCTCTGCTTTCATGATACAAACTTTTGTCTATTTCAGTAGTACTATTTATATGTTAAGATTATTTCAAATTTACATGAATTCACATATATACGAACATATATATATATATATATATATATATATATATATATATATATACACACACACATACACATACATACACACACACCACACACACACACATACACACACACACACACACACACACACACACATATATATATATATATATATATATATATATATATATATATATATACTCAGTTTTATATCCTTGTCTAGTATTTGATCATCATTTAAAAAGTAATCCAATTAGTATTTTATACCCTTATTGATTTCCTGTGTGTGGATAGGTACTACTAGCATTCTTGTTGTAGGCTTTTTAATCCATTAAGGTCAAAGTGATGGTGGGACAATGATCGCCTGGCTAGTGTATAGTCTCCATTGCAGAGACTCTTTTATGTGGATGATTAGGGATCTTGACTTAAAAGGCCATGTAGACTATCTTCAGTATTTCTAAGTCACACATTTTAAGTAAAATAGGACTTGGGATAAAAAATCTTTTTGTTTGTTTAGTTTGGTTTGGTTTGGTTATTTGCTTTTTGAAACAGTGTTTCTCTGTGTAACAGCCGTGGTTATCTTGGAACTAGCTCTATAGACCTGCCTCTGAGTCTCGAGTGCTGAAATTAAACGTGGGTGTCACCATTGACTTCTTTTCTCTTTTTTAAGTAAAAGAATAATAGAAATCCAAGACTCTAAAGTAAAATCTGAGGTAGTATTGGTAATACCTTGCAAATAAATCTATGCAGTGTTTAATACCCCCTCTGAAACTGTGTGTTTATATTATTTTGAATTCCTATGAAGGGAATGCTTTTTCTAGTCGAGTAGCATTTTGATTCAGTAAATAGAAAAGTCTGTTTCCTGCTGGTATGAGTTAATGAAATAGCATTAAATGTAATTAGTTGTTGTAGAGAAAGAAATGGGCGAGCCCTTGAAGTGAGAGGCTCACTGCATGCCCAGGCTTGACTTCCAACACCTGAATGGGGAGGTATTAAAGTACATGACACATTTGCTGGATGAGGTCCTTAGAAGTCATCTCAAGCGTTCTGACACAAGTATTTTCCTTCCTTTGAGGCATATGATGAGTGACAAAGCCTTGGGTTGCCTTAATACCATTACTGATAAATGAAGCAAAAGAGCCTCTAAGTCTACCAGAGATTTATTTTCTTTTGACTTCCTGGGACCCCTTCTGACTTTCTCTCTTGAGGAGAACACATTTAGTTCTAACTGCAGTCCTATGTGTCCATTGGAGTCACCTTTAGAACACTGAAAGAAGCTTACTATTCACCATTAAATGTCACATCACTAAAGTATGTAATTGAAAAGTCTTGATAAGATCTGTGGAATTACTGTTTATGCTGTTTTCCCAAAGCCGTAGTATCCTGTGTCTCTGTATATAATAGATTTGCTAATTCGACTTTAAGGGCTTCAATTGTTCCTCCTATTTCTTCTTTGTCACCTCAAAATTCATTAGACATTAATAATCTCAACTTTTAATTTCTGATTCTCAGTGATTTGGGAAGGTGGCATGGCTCTTAAGAGCATTTACAACCCTCTCCTGAGTTTGTTGCTCAGAAGAAACATGGCAGCTCACAATCATCTGTCAGTTAAGTTCCAGGAGCTCTGATGTCATCTTCTGATAGCTGAAGCACCAGGCACCTTGGCAGTAACATAGACATATACACAGACAGAACATCCATACACATACAAGTTTAGTTAAAAATTTAAAAAGACCCTCAACTTAAAAATAAAAAAGTAGTATGATTTTGGCACAGACCTGTACTTCCAGCACTTAGGAGGCTGAGTTTGGAGGCAATAATAATACATAGTATTTGCCTAGTTAGCCTGGGCTACAATATGAAGTCATGACACAATACACACACACACACACACACACACACACACACACACACACACACACTAATCCTTGGGATTTTTTTATAGGCTTCAGAATATTAACTAGTTCAAGAGAAAACTTTCACCATGAATTTGGTGCCTTCATAAACATCTTCACCTAATATTATATGGTGTGGTATGTAACTGTATTTCTGCATAGAGTAGAACACCTATCAGAGATTAATGATTACAAAATAAAAATAATACCACAAAGCACTCCCTTTGATGTTGGATCCAACATGAATGTGTGAAACATAAATAGTCACAATACATAAATCCATGAATGAGCCCCTTCTGCTTGCAAGACAGAGATTAATGAAGTTTCAGGATGCTAAGAGCCCAAGATATGATCTATAGCTTTAAACTGATGTCAAGATTCAGAACTGATTACTTAAAATGCCTTCATGCCTCTGGAATAGATTGATGACATCAGTTTTACTAAATCTCTTCTCATCCAAAAATTTATACAGTTTGGTTCCAACAGGTATGGTATGTGGTAGTATTTACATATTAAATGTAACTGCATAATATGTAACCAAAGCAATTTTAAAGTAAAAGATAGTAACAGATTACACTCTCAACATGTTTCTTCACTTAGAACTGGGTGGAAGCCAACTCAGGAAGCCTTTGGAGATGTTAGTTGGTACTGGAGGTGACCTAAGTGTTCAGGTGGAGAATCATTAAAACGTGACACATATCATAAACACTGAATTTCCATTTATTCCTTTTTTTTAGGGCTAGGGACTTCCTTCTTGAGAAGCACAATTTGTTACGTTAAATTCTGTCCTCTTTCTTCCAAAAATCACAGTGATAATGCTTCAGTTATGGCTCCTTCATCTTGGCTTTCTTTCAGTAGAAATGTGAACTCCAATGGACTTGATAGCAGTCTGTGTGTGGACCCTTCCAGTGTTTTATGAGTTCCTTTCCTCCTACATTCTGCAGTTATATCTCTCATAGCTAATTTAATACTGAATTTTATAGCAGCTCATTTGTATGGAGTAGTTCCAAAGCATTCATGCCAGTTTCAAGAAGCAAAGAGCATGCATTTGATTAGGTTATGCAGTGTTTAACTGCCTTAATAATTGCAGTAAAAAGTACTACTGATATGAACACTTGCGAACAAAATATAGATCACTACATGTCAGTTCATCTGGCTGGAAGGCAGTGCTTCGTGAGCTCTGAGCATCAGCATTCAAGCCCTTCTGGCATTGGGGAAGCAAATTACAACAATAAGCTAAATGAAGGACACTTCAGGTAATGAATGTAGTCTTTGTGCAGTTTCTATACACCAACTGCCTGGTTCAGTGTCACTTGGAAGTACCGGTCACATAGGTCAACAGGACCATAGCTGGCAACTGAATCTTCCCAGGGCATCAAGGTAGCTGAAAACAAGCCTGGTTGAATATGCACATCTTAAGAATCTTTGCCCCCTCCATAATTTTCCTATGATTAAAGTTCAGCATTTTTCAATTTGTGTACAATAGTTTGGTTCACTGGAGGCTTCTTGACACTAGAAGTGAGTTCACTATTAAACTAATAATCAAGTGTATAGAGCTCCAGATAGACCTATGGGTACCTTCTTTTCTCTTCCCACACTTCTTCTCACCCAATCTTCCCACTGGTTCTCCCCTTCTTCCTCCTCCTCCTTAGTCCTCCCCCTCCTCCTTCTTCCCTCCATCTCTTAAACAACCCTTATAAACTACTTGTATTATTTTAAAGTTCATATCAAACTTTTGTCAGTATTCTACCACACTATTTCTTTATAAAAATAAAGCCAGCATTTTTCTGTTTTGTCTTTAATGGTGTTGTTTTTGTAATGTATGGTCTGTTCTTCTACCATGGGTGTGCTTTATTTCCAGGAATAAGTAAAAAGACAGGAGAATATGCCACCCAAGCTCCTTTATCATTTTACGTCTCGATCTGGTCTTTACACCAAGGCTGCAACTGTGCAGATCAAGCAAAGATCATGGTTGAATGTAAAGACATATTAATTTTCCTCATATGCTATCAGAATACACAGTGTACAGCTTGAGTCATAGCACACGGTAATAACAGTGGCTGCAATAATATTGCTGAGCCATCTTTTATTCTGTGTCTTTGAGTGTTTTCCATCTAGCTTGATTTTTTTTTAAATCCTCTCTTTAACCTGCAGTTCTCTCAGCTAATTGACTTACCCAAAAAGTGTGAAGAAGAAAAGCTTCTACCAACTACATTGTGAAGACTAGTTATCAAATTCTGAGCTCAGTGTTCGGTATGCAGGGGCAAGAAGTATTGATTAGCTTTATTCCAATTTCAGACATACTGACAAGTTCTGATTTAAAGACACTGTTGTTTTAAGTAAATGTTTTGTTTTGTTTTACTTTTTGAGCAAGACCTACAAGAAGAAAAATTTGAAACAGGTATACACTAATAAGACTACATGTTAAAATGTCATATTTGTAGCAGTTGCCCATGACTGTAATCCCAGCCACTCAAATGACCAAGGCTACAGGTTACCAGATTTAAGATCAACCTGACCATATACCAAGACCATCTCAGATTGAAAAACTGAAAAGGGCTGAGACTGTAACTCTATGGTAAAATGCTTATGTAGAGTGCGAAGAAGATAGTAGATAGATAGATAGATAGATAGATAGATAGATAGATAGATAGATGGATGGATGGATGGAGGGAGGGAGGGAAGGAAGGAAGGAAGGAAGGAAGGAAGGAAGGAAGAAAATGTGTGAAATTACTGTAATGCTGCTGTGTTTGCCTCTTCCATTTTTGT